>NC_138982.1:11278808-11347614 GCF_964341445.2 Mesoplodon mirus | reverse complement strand
GACCAAAATTTCCAGCCATCCATTCAGGAGGTTTAATGGTGATGAAATGAAGAGACGGTGGCTAGCCTTTGAAGCAACCTCTGTTGCCTACTTGATATTAATGTACACCTTCTCCAACTTTCACATAAGGGACCATAAGGGACCCTAGATCTTCCTCTGTCAGTTAATCTCTTTGTGGACCAGATAGTCCTATATATTTTTAAATGGAATATGAGTTATTTTCCTTTTTGGGAAAAGAGGTTATAAATTATCCTCAGAGAGTTGAATTCAGTCTTCAGATCTTTAACCATACATTCTATAATATAAAACATGGTAGGAATTAAATAAAGGTAAACAACCAGTAATGCCAAAGAAAGATATGATAAAATATTGCACCTGTACTCTTAACAACAGGATCCAAATGTGCATTAACTTTAATTTGACAGTTACTGAAATATATTCATGTGTTCATGCTCTTTTAAAGTGGTCACAAAATAACTTTTCTATTTAGCAAGTGGAAATTATGTTACAGCTCAGTATTTTGTATATTTTTAAGGAGAGGGAAAAATTTCAAGTAATATATTGATTAAAAAATAACAACTTTGTAATAAGACAATGCAGCATGTCAATAGAAAGGAAAAATCTCCAAAAAAATCATCCATATTTAGAGTTTCAGTGGAAATTAACTGTAGCCCTCTTCAACTCTATATTCTCAGCACAGATTTAAAATGCTCCTCTACCCCCACTGGGAATACTACTTGATGGTTGCTCCCTACTGATACATGAGCCAATTCTGGTGGGGAGCTGGGAGGGATCTTAGTCTACTCAAATATAAAACTATATGACCAACTTCTGAAAGAAACAAGGAAAACAAGAGTCCCTGATAAGGATTTTGTTCTCAATAAAAAATGTGCTGAATGAAAAAAATGATTTGATGGATAAAACAAACCTTATGAATATGAATATAATGTTTATGTTATCATAAATTATGATGTTAATTTCAGAATGTATCTTTAAACAAGTTCACTAAAAGGGAAAGTTTTTGAATTGACACAATGAAAACAAAACTTATTTAATGGAGTCAGATACATTTTGAGCAGTGAAATATAAACTCATATATATATATATATATATATATATGTATGTATATATATATATAATATTTCACACAATGACTTTACAAATAATAAACATCTTTACTCTGCCCTGGTATGGGAGGCCATGCATCCTAGTTTTCTGTTTAACAGCTTTGTGAAAAGTAAAGTTGTCAACAACTTTGTCCATAGGTGCATGATTTATTAAGTTGAAATCTAGAATTAATTTGTTTCAAATTAGATCAGACAGCGATACTGATAAACATTGTAAATTATTATAATCTGGCATGATATTTAATGTGTTATGGTATTCCAACTTGTGACCTCTCAGACTTAAAGGAATTGGAAGTAAGTCAGAAAAAACAACTAAGGAAGCAAAAACCCTCTGTCTCTATTATTATAGGCTTTTAGAATCGATACTCCATTTCAAGTAATGTTTATCAGAAATTTAAACTGGATTACTTATTATGTATGTACACAACTAAGACAAAATTGTGATTACAATTATATTTTCAGTTCAAGAATTTAACAGTTTTATGGGTTTAATCATTAATATAAACTGCTTCATTTCTTTCAGTTTGTTAAAAATGTGTGATTGGTTTATTTCTAGGTGCAAGCAAGACATAAGACTCTACTTTTCAAATTATATTTCAATTTGAATTAAAGCCTTCACGCTTATTGGAATAGTCTGAGCCTCTTGGCCACAAGCCAGTTTACTTTGCTGTGTTTTAAATCATCACTATGGGAAATAGGCTATGGAAATAGAATAAATTGAGGAGGTAGGTAGTGGTTTGTTTTGTTTTGTTTTCCCAGTACTGTATTGTGTACCTGAAAGTTGCTGAGTAGATTTTATAATTATTTTTTTTAATAATTAATTTATTTTATTTTTATTTATTTATTTATTTTGGCTGTGTTAGGTCTTTGGTGCAGTGCACAGGCTTCTCATTGTGGTGGCTTCTCTTGTTGTGGAGCACAGGCTCCAGGAAAGCGGGCTTCAGTAGTTGTGGCACACGGGCTAAGTAGTTGTGGCTCGAGTTTTCTAGAATGCAGGCTCAGTAGTTGTGGCGCACCAGCTTAGTTGCTCCGTGGCATGTGGGATCTTCCCAGAGCAGGGCTTGAACCGGTGTCCCCTGCATTGGCAGGCGGATTCCTAACCACTGCGCCACCAGGGAAGCATACATTTTTCTTAGTATGCCTTTTATATTTTAAAAGTAACATATGCTCATAAAATCAAAGTGATACCGAAGTTTGTAAAGAAGTCAAGAACAGCACTCTTACAACTCACGCAATCCCATACCTGTCACCACAGTGCCATATTTTTAGAAGTTTGGAATGAATCCTTCTTGTCATTTAGCTAAGCATTTAGAAGCCTCCATAGGTGTGTTTGGTTTTGATTTAATAAAGGAAACCCTATTGTATAAATTTAGTGCAATTTTTTTCAAGTAGAATAATAAATGTATCAGGGAATTAATTAAATGGAAGGAATGCTCTTGGTACAGTTTCTGGTAAAGAGTTAGCAATCAAAGTTGTTATCTCTTATTCTGGTGGTATGATCATTATTATCATTATAATCAGCATGGTCATTTTCATTGCAGATGTTTCAATATCAGAACACATGTATATACTTGCACTTTGACTCTTCTACCAACAGTGTCTGATTCATGCATAAATCATCAGGACTGGAAAATATCCATCTTATTTAAATGTGCATCAGAATAATTGGTAGTCTGGTTAGTTTTGCATTCTTTACTATTTATTTCTTTAAAAATTTTTATTTTATATTGGAACATAGCTGACTTACAATGTTGTTTCAGTTCAGGTGTATAACAAAGTGATTCTGTTATACATATACATATATCTATTCTTTTTCAAATGTTTTGCATTCTTAATGATCATTTTTTTTTACTGTATTTTTCTTCCATGTTTAGCCCTTTCTATCTGCTGATCATATTGTTAGTCTATTTTTAAAATCTTTTCTCCCTCATTGGTTTGTCCTCTCTCCATTCCCTTCTCTTTCTTTCTAATTTTCCTGTATCCTGAGTGAGGTGTGAGGGAGCCACACTTTGAATATATTTTTACTGATACATTAAAGAAAACTATCAAAATAAGGAATTTTATAATACATGGGTCAGGTTCACCACAGTGATTGACCTTAACATGATAAAAAGAGAGACATATTATGCCTACCAGTGACACGCAATAGAGGTACACGCCACAGCCTAGGCAATGTTCTTGCCAAAACTGAACTTATGCATAATGAAGCCTCTAAATTTAACTACCAGCTTATAGGAAATGCAAGGAACAGATGAACATATTAAATGGTGATTCATGAAGCAAAATCCATAATCAGGAAAGTCTATGGGGTCAATGACCTGATTACTTCAGAAAATGTTATAGATATTAAATTATTTACACAATATAGCAATCAAATGTAAGATGTAGGGATTTTTTAATCTTGATTTAAACAAACTAGATATAAAATACCAAAAACGTGTGAGACATTTGATAAAATATGAAAAATGACTCAATATGAAGTGACATTAGGTGTGATAATGGTTTCATAAGAAGATTTAAAATATCATCTCTTAAAGATACATATTAATAAATACTGACTTACTATGGATAAAATGACGCAAGGTCTGGGATTTGCCCTGGATCTGGAGGAGATGAGGGCATTGGTGAGAGCTGAGTAATTGAGAATGCTATATATAAATGATTGTTCACATATCAAGAATTGTTGAATTTGGGTGATGGGTACCAAGAAATCCATTGCACTATTGGTTATTTTTGGTAGAAATTTTAGAATAAAAATTTAACAAACAAATCACTACAAAAAAGCTGGATTTGGGCTTCCCTGGTGGCGCAGTGGTTGAGAGTCCGCCTGCCATTGCAGGGGACACGGGTTCATGCCCCGGTCTGGGAAGATCCCACATGCCACAGAGCGGCTGTTCCCTTGAGCCATGGCCACTGAGCCTGCGCGTCCGGAGCCTGTGCTCCGCAATGGGAGAGGCCACAACAGTGAGAGGCCCGCGTACCGCACCAAAAAAAAAAATAAATAAATAAGCTGGATTATTTGGAGGATAATATGGATTCACCATATGAAAACTAAAAATGAATGTCACTTTATGCCTATATATAAAATTTTTACACAGGCTAATGACTTAAATGCCATTGGTAAAATTATCAATATAGATAAGAAGATAAAGAGGAATGTTCTTATTACATAGGTAAGGAACATTCTAAAACAACCACACAGTAAAAACTAAAAGAAGGAAAAAAAAAATGATGGGCTTATATAATATATCTAATTAAAGGATTTCAGTTTTATTAAGAACATTTTGAACAAAATTAAAAGATAAATGATCGTGTGGTAATATTTGTAATGCATAAAACTGACAAGCGTATAAAAGAATATAAAAATAATTCATGCAAATCAATAAAGAAAATGTAATGAAATCCATTATAAAATTAACAAATGCTATGAATTAGGAAGTTTATAGATGAAAAACCTAAGTGAAACAAGTGATGTAACTTAGAATAAATATGAGATATCACTTTATGTTAGATTAGACAAAATTTTAATAATTTTGAGGAGAATGTAAAAGTAATTTAGCAGAGCTGAAAGGAGTATATGTTAAAAAGTGTGCCTGTAAAACGCATGTCTTACAATATATGTATGGTCTTTCATTGAGTCTTTAAGGATGGGCACGGTTTGAATGGAAACAGCTTGTAATTTTAGGCACTAAGAATAACTGACAAGTTTACAGAAGTGAAATTAATATACGTTTATGTGAGGAATGGGGTTAGTGATATGACTGGGCTTGATTGACCAAATTATTTATAGCCCTGAGCTGAATATAAGAATATGGTGGAGAATAGATTCTGGGGGAAAAAAAGAGCCAAGGGCATAATCTTTACTTGGTAATATAGATCTAATGAATAAGAGCAGATAAATCAATTAAAAATGGCAGGCAAGCTGATAAAGCATGTCAGTCTGGTTCTAGTCCACATCCCAAGCACAGGAAAAGTTTTAACAAGCAAAGATGTTACCGTGACAGTGAATTGACCCTAGATAACCTCTGGTACAAATTACTTTGTAGGGCCATAGAGGTATGCAGGCTTTTTTTGCCAAATATTTGATGAACAGTCAGCATGTTATGTGAGCTAAATATTGCATTTTACTTTTTTTCAGGCAAACACAAGTCAAGTTTTTCTATCATGCCAATATGTTGAATTTTCATTTTTTTAGACTTCAGAAGCATTCTCATGTATTTGTTACAACCTTATAATGCTTATAATGCTGTACATGCATTTGCAGCCATTCAGTTGAACACCTTCATCTTTACACAAGAGGAAGCTGATTCTCAGATAGATTAGGAGACTTCTGCAGGATCAGAAATCAAGCCAGTAGGAGATCGTGACCAAAGTCCTCAGCTAAGTCCAAATGAATAGGCCATAACACAATGGCCTCGCATGATCATGACATACCTTATTTCCTCTTCTTGCTATAGCTCCAGTGGCTCCTTACAGAAGGAGAAATTATAAAAGACTTTTTAAAATTGAACATATTGCAAAATTGTTGCCTACTTTGAAATACAGTAGCTGGCGGTGCATGTACCTTTGAGATCAGCTAGAACTCACTTTTCTTCAGAACTATTTTTCAGAAGCAAAATTATCTCAAAATAGCAAACACAGAGTATCAAATACACACAATCCTCAAACTCTAGAAAGTGTCTAAAATAGTAGGCAAGTTCAGTATCTGAGTGAAAAACACCTCCTAAAATATGTATGTTATATGTACTAAACATTAAAAGTAAATTGACAGTGTACATCTTATTGTTGAAATTCCACAGGGGAAATACCACAGTCCTATAGAAATGAGAGATTTGAAAACCTTAGTCAGATGTAAATGAGATACTGGGATTCCAAGTGTTTCTGCTCTGAAAAATACTTAAACCTATAGGCCAGTCTTAGTGATTTCTTGGAAAGTTAACTGGGGAATTATTGAGTTTTTCTAAAGAAAACAAGAAGAGTGAAAGGTTAGCTCTCATAAGAAACACTGCAGAAAATAAAAAATACTGAATTCTAAATTCTGATGGTGAAACAAATCTCAGATCGCACTTGGAACATTACATGATGGGAGAGTCGTAACTTGTCACTGTCAGTGTAGAAAGTCTTATATTTCATGCTTGTTGTTTATGTGATTTTAAAATTTCTTTCTTCATGCTTTTTTTTTTAGTTTATAAGAATCTTATTTATTCTTCTATTTTTATTGACATATAATTAACATATAGCACTGTTTAATTTTAAGTTATACAGCAAAACGTTGACTTATATGCATCATGAAATGATGACCACAATAAATTTAGTAAACGTCCGTCATCTCCTATAGATATGAAATAAAAGATAAAGAAAAAAACGTCCCTGTGATGAGAACTCTTAAGATTTACTCTCTTACTAACTTTCATACATAATAGACAGCAGTCACATTGGGGGTTATGGTTTCAACATGCAATTTTGGGGGTGGATACAAACCTTCAGTCCATAACAAGAAGCTAGACCTTGAACACAGGTTTGATTTTCTTTTTGTGATGGTTTTGCTTTATTTATTTGTTTGTTTGAACTCCCCTAATACCACCAGACAGCCTGTCAATAAGCCAGGGCTACGTGTATTAGAAGTTTCTGCTGTAAGGGAAAACACCACCTTGAGTCTTTGCAGTGTCTCAGAAGGCGAAGTCAAAAGAGGCATACACACAGGAAATCGTGGTCTAGCCTCTAGTGGTTTAGAAACAGGCAAGGAACTGTAGGACAGGGGGCAAGGTTCCTGATATAATGGTTTAGGATTGGTAGAAACAGAGATGAGGGTCTTGACATGAATCTCGATAAGTAAATTGTTGTGTGATAAGAACACCATTGGCTCTGGTGAGTAAATTGCTGTCTAGCATAAATTAATCTGTAGGAATTTTTTAAATCAGTGAAAATATTGATTAATGTACACTCGTTCTTTGGCAAAGATTTATTGGAAAAAAATAACTAAGTGAGGTTGACATTAGTATGCAATCTTATCTAAGTCACTTTGACACAGATGGCCTTGGTTCTCATTTTAGTTTTAAATGTGTATCATTCTTCCTTAAAAAGTATGGAAATTTACAGCAGGCTGGAAGAAACTAGAATATCAAAGTCTAGAGAAACTATGTTCAAATGGGTTTGTAACTAAGGAATTGAAGGGATTGTGGATGTCAATTAGCCGATCTCTACTGGTAAAAAGAATTAAACAACACAGTTTTCATAGATGAATGCAAATCAAATGACCTTTGTTATAGAGACAATTTAAATGTGTGCCCTTCCACGTGGTCAATATGTCTATGTTTTGTCAGAACCTAAAGATTTTTAACATTTTCATTATGGAAATGGGAGAAGCCACACAGGCTTTCCTTCCAAGATGTTGCAAAAACAAAGTCCCTTCCTGCAGCCTCACCTTAGCACATCCATTTTATTTTTGCTTCCATGGGTCAGACATCAGTATTAAGTGGTAAGGGAACTATTCAATAAGACATTTGTTTAATTAGAAAGGAATTGTTGGAAACCCACTTAAGCTATTTTGGTTTTTAGTCTCCTTATGATATGGAGTTTGTGGAGAGATTAGTTATTACCCTACAAAGCCTCAAAATTGAAGTCAGGCAAGGGCTAATGGAGAACATCATAAAGTGTACTGCCCAAATGAATATATCCCAATTAATGACAGATCTTTTCAGTAGTGTAAGGACAATTTTTACATTTTTTTGAAGCTTACCCATTTATTAGTCCCCAACCTCACAACCAAGAAAATCATTTTAAAATTAACTTAGGGGAAATGTTAAGGAGAATTAAGGCACATTATGTAAGGTAAAAATATTGAAGTTGATATGGAAATGGTTAAATTTTGAAAATAAACATATAGGCAAAACAATGATACTATTATTGTTGGTTTTCTAAAAATCACCACCATCTAAGAAAATGCAGCTGGAAAAATCTACTTACCAGAAGACTGCACGATAGAGAATTTCAGTCAAATGATGGAATTCTTTGGTGGAACAGGAGTACTCCCTAAGCCTTCTGCCCTCTGTTTCTACCTTTATCAGTTTCTTGCAGGAGAGACTTCTCACTTCTATTCATGAAATAAGCCCACTTTTGAGCCTCAGGGTCTGTTACTTAGGAGCTTGTCTTTTTCCCTTATGGAAGGGAGCACCCTCCCACACAAGGGGAATAACAACTCTAAAATCTCCCTAGAGAGAGCAGCATCACTAGTGTGAGTGATTTCTGAGTGGTGCATGGCCTTAGGCATGAATGAAAATGTGAGGAATGGAACCATCTGGATTTCCTCTTCATTGAGGATCTCATTAGGTCACACTTGTTAGAAGTTTCTGGTTCTATAAGCTGTCTGGTAGATCTGACAGATTGCAACACTTGATTTTTCCCAGCTTTTCCAGCAGATATATAACTGCTTTCTATGAATGACCACTTAAATTTGACTGTAAAATAAATATGTATGAAGTCATTTCAATAACACTGTAATATCTAAAAAATAATTTTTGGTACTATAATCCATTACATTTTTCTTTAATAAAACTCTGGAATACTATAACCTTGAAAATCTTTCTTCCCTTTACTATGCCTACATAATTTTTGAATTAAAGTCCCAGGGTTTAATAATACTTTCCTCTTACAGTTTATCTTCAATCATAATCATTTCTCCATTTCTCTACTTCATGAATTTAAATGCCATGTTAGCAATGCTGTTTATCTTTCTTCCAAGATTTAGTTTCCCTTTTATTAGCAAGTGTGCATTTTATGAATAATAGTACATGTGTAATTGCTCAGAAATCTAGACCTTAAATCACAGTGAACTGTCAAATATAAATTTAAGTGAAGCTTACATTTAATGAGGGACTATCATATATGCATATATGGTTATAATATGCTCTCTGAAGTATATTTTGTGTGTGTTTGCTTGTATTTACCCTCTAAAAACACAACAAGAAAGGATAGCTCAATTCTAAGAATATTCAGCAACAATTATATGCATGTTCTTCAACAGACTGGCAGGCGTATATTTTAAAATTCTCAACTGGAGAAATAAATTATTAGACTAAACTTTATTCTGTATATATTTATCCCTTCCCCTTTCTTTCCCTTTCCTTCTACTGAAACAGAGATGTAAAACTTTTGCCTAACAAGCCACACGTATTTTAAAATGCAGATTCAAATCTGATGTAAGTATTACTTTGAGTTGGCATACTATGGCTATTGAAATTTTACCTTTGGAGTAAAATATATCTTAGCAGTATAAAGGGGAAAAATAAGAAAACATTTTCTTTGCATAGAGAAAACATTTGAATAGTGACAATCTGATACTTGGAATTTCAGAAAGCTACAAAATGAAAAATGCAAATATCTTTGTAGACACAACCTGCTGCTAAAGTATTCTCCTGACATTTGACTTTTAAGGACTTACATAGTAAAAATGTACAACATCCATATTATTGATTTATCATTTCCACATATACATAAACATCCTTCTACTTAAATATTAAAATTGCAATTCCTATAAAGGGGACACTAATTTATTATAAATAAATTGAATAATGGCAAGTATTTCCTATGTATTAGAATGTGACATAATTCACTAAAAATAGAAACAATACAGATAGAGTAGATACATAGATAAATAGATGGGGTGTGTGTGTATGTGTAGTTTATAATGCATTGTAAACCTTATAAGAGAAGAATTAGTGATAGATGGTAATTAACAAGAATATACAATGAACAGACTTTGCATGAAAGACAGAGAGGGTATTTCCATAGTGGATAACAATACCTCATATTTGAAATACAAACTCAGTAAAGGTTTGAGTCACCTCTCTACTAACTTGTTCTTATTCTTCAGAGGAATGCTGTTGATTAAGTTTCCAAGGTTCAGTAATCTGTTCATCCCTTAAGTCTCTAACATGAAGGCTTCTTGATCCCCCTCTACCCCCAAAAGATCTAATTTCCCTTCAGTTCTCTCCAATTTCCCCATTTGGTTGTCAGTCCTTAAGCATCACAAATAAGGTAGAAGTAATTACCATGAAAACAACAAGGTCAGGATGAAGTTCAGGGTGACCTGATCTTCAGGTAATCTCTGAGGATGGCTAATATCCCTAGAGGACAGTTAGATGAGCACAGAGGTAAAAACAGAGGTGTTGCTTAATGTTTATAATCAAATGTAATGAAGAATGGATGAGCAGAAGGTGAAGTCAACTTCTCTAATGGACATTCACTGTTTTCAAGCAGGAGCCAATTCTCAGACACACATTGAGATAAAGAGAGGCCCCACGCCCCTATAAGGAAGGTCTCTGCAATGCTACAGCAAGTATACATGGTAGAAATTACTTTAGTACTTCCACAAAAGAACTTAAAGTCATTATTTATTCATTTAATTTGATACGCAGGCACTGAGGAATGAAGAATACCCAAATTTTTTGGAAGATATTGGATAAAGATTTGTGTTGACATGCATCCCAGGTATAATATACTTTTCCTGCCTGCAGCATCTCAGCCATCATCAATATCCATGGACTCATAAAGTAACACTTCTTCTGGTACGTTTTTTTTAACCTAATATTTCTTCAAACTAATGGAAGTGTAGCATCAGGCACATGGACGTGAGATTCATTGACTCACCATATAATGCAGCTTTCAAGAAGTTGCCAGGCTTGCAGAGTAATGAGCAGCCTCTTGAGGGGATAGTGGAGATGCCAGCTTGAAAATGATACCTGGTGAGAACAAGGTACCTTTAGAATGTGGTAATATCTTAAATCAATAATCACTGCATGGTGTTGTGTTGTCAGTAGGTAGAATACATGGGAACAGGAGCCAAGGGGTGGTAGGAGTAGTTCCGGTGATTCCCTAGAATATGTGCTTCCCACCTCTGCAAATTCAGGCCTGTTGGTCCAATAGTCCAGATTCCCAGAAACGGAAAGCTTATACCAGGAGACAGAGAGAAAAAAAAAAAAAAACCCACAAAAGAAACCTATAGCTACTGCCTAATCACATGTAACTCCTCATGCCAATAGGCCAGAAAGCAAATCAACTACTTACCAGACCAGCAAACATAATTACCCTGATCATTATAAGGAGTTCAGATTGCTTCTACACAATGAAGGCAGGAGGGATTATATTACTAATAAAAGGACAAGAAGTGCTCTAATAACTTGATAATGGCATTCCAACCTAGATCTCAGACTTCCCGAGAATGAGGATCTGGTCCACCTCACCAGACAAGTCACCTATGTTAGCAGAGATGCTAGCCAAGTGGGAGAGGAAGAAAAAATGAGTAGTATAAAAAGAAGATGATGAGTATCTCTTAAAGGTTTGGCACCAGCTAGAGCACGCAGGCTCTAGAGAACTCTGATTCTCTTCACTAACTTTTTTCTTGTAACTATAGTTAGAAATGGCAAACAAATAGAATCCTGAAGGAGTTGCAATTGAATGGAATGGACCTAATATGAAAAGTATGTGGTTCTGAGAGATGCAAGAGTAAGAATGTAGTAATTATGACTTAAGCCCCATCCAGATTCTCTTTATAAACTCTTCTCCCATTCCTAGGTGCTGTGAGAATTAACTGCTAAGAGCTCACAATTGTCTTCTTTTCCAAGACAGTTGCTTGCATCTGTCAGGAGCCTCATTGACCAGATGTTTCTGGAATGTTATGCCCTTTCCGTTAGGCAGCCCACAGTCAGTGCATGATTTAGAACTACAGAAACTCCCCCATCTCAAGAGGCACAACTCTGTGACATCATTCTTACTCCAGAGCTCTCCCTGAAATCAGCTGAGCTTAGACTTCAGCTAAACCCATGAGTTTAGCTTCTTCCTCTGCCCAATCTTTCTTCTCTCATTTGAGTACAGGTTTCCCTTGTTTGTCCTGCCTTAATAAATGACTTACACAAAATCCCCACTGGAGTTTTTGCTTCTAGGAAACTCAACCTCAGACAATATACAGTTTTTACATAAATTTAAAATTTATGTGCTTTATAAGCAGAAAAGTAAAACTAAAACAGAAAAAGCATAAAAGAGAACAGCAAGAAATTTAAATATGTCATAGAATTCTGCTACCTTTCTATAAATGATCTCGGTACTCCAGATGTTCTGTTAGGATATATCTGGTATTTTAAGATATATTTTTCTTACAGTAATCATTTTTATGCCCAAGTCATAAAGTTTATCTTTTATTCAAATAAAGAAATAGTGATCTAATCCCAGGCTTTTCTGGAGAAAATCTGGCTGTGTTGAGATTTTGAGAGATGCTACAGTGGGTTGGTCTCTGACATAGCACATTTTTAAGGAAATGCACTAATACTGTTGAATCTATGTGAGGTCCATCTTTCTGCTTACTTTAGAACCTAATCCGCACAAACTCACATATAATATCCCAACCACGCATAACATAAAAAATCACTTAATGAGAGCAAAGTAGAGAACTATATGCAATAAATAAGGTAACAGTTGCCTTTGGAGCTAAAGTTTTTGGTGAAAAAGTTCAATAATACACACTACAACCCAATACATAAGTAAAAAAGTACAAATTTTGGATAGTATTCTGAAGGAAACGGGCAATATCATGTGATAGAAAGCAGCTAGAAGGATGTAGCTATATGGAAGTAGACATGTTTACTTTAAATAATACAGTCATAGAAGGAGTCTCTGAGAATGAGTCTTTAAACTGATATCTCAAGACTAAGAAGGATGCAGGCTTATGAAGAGCCAGGAAGAGTGAAGTTCTGAGTGAATTGTAAGTTGAAAAAGGAAATAACTGCCACGAAGTACCTGAGGTAAGGGAAGGCTTAACAAATGGACTAGAAAGGAACGAGGCTGGAATGAGGCAAAAGTGGAGATGGAGGGGGACAAGGAAGGTGGAGACATTGGTACAAAACAAGTTGTCCAAGCCTTATAGATCAAAGCAAGAAATTTGGAACTTATTGTGAAGGCAGGCTTTATTCAACAAACTTCAATGCATGCTGATGTGAAGCAAATATTGTCAGAAGTACCAGGAGCACTTGGCCAAATGTCAATCATAATGATAGACTAACATTCCTTTTCAGATTTCAATAAATTATTCCCAAAACAAAAAAAAATTAAAGACATATTTATAAACATATAAAAATGGGGAATATGGAGGAGGTCCTATTACTGGACAAAATGGTTCCACAAAATCCTATCATCAGCAAATTTAAAAGGGATTCCAATATTACCTGTTGGTATATTTGTTTCTCTTTCGTGGGCTTTGCAATCACATTTTCAAACATCATTTACTCTCCTCAAATCTTCCTGCTCCACTTCTGCCAGGAAATAAACTTGTTTGTTCACAGAATAAATTTAGAAAGACATAAAAATGAAACCATCTGATGAGAACTAGGTTTTTCAACTACAATATCGAAAATTACTACATCTGCACCCTTTCCTGCCCTTCTTCATACATACAACAGAGGTGCTGGCCCTCCTAATATCCTTTTACCTGTGCTTAAAGTTCCAATTCATCCTGGCTTCTCTGGAACCACATTATTTCAATCATCCCGTTTCTCCCTGTACATACAACCTCTTCTTAACAGGATCCCTTTGTTGGACACCCTCAACATTTTCATCAAGGCCAAAAAGAAACAAGATATCCTCCATCCCATATCCTCATTCATGTTTCATCTGATCTCTCTTCTCTGTTTGACAGCTAAGTCTCTGCAAGAGTTGTCAGCACTCCTGTCTCTGTTTTCTCATCTAGACACATTCCAATTCTGTCTGGTTCCAAAATTCTATCAAATAACTCGATATTGGCACAAATTGCATCCACATACCAATACAGAAATAGGAATTTTCAATCCTGATATGCTTGACTGCTCCACAACACTAATACAGCAGTTTCATTTAGCACAGGGCCCCACAGATTATCTAGCCAGTCTTGGCCTTGTACCTCTTTTCCTTCCCCATCTTCCTTGAACAATCAGAATAAAACATTTTGTTTTCATCTACATTAAAAAGTCTAAATTTGGAAAGGGGGAAAATACTCCCCCAAGATGTTGCTAATGGATTTATTTTCAATTCCAATTATTAATCAATTATACAGATTATTAAGAAGCTAAAAATCCTGCAGAAACTTGTCTTTTCCATGTAAATATTAAAATACCTCTACTGATTTTAATTTCTTTACATAAATTGAGGTGGGGTAGTTAGAGAATTGGTATATAGAAAAATAAATAAAACTCATTTAGATGTTATGCATCTATTATTTATAGATTCAGTTAGTAACCTTCATTGTCTATATGTATTAGTTGTCAGATTTCAATCAAAAAATTGAAGTTTGTTTCTTAGTAACAACTTCGTACTCACATAATGGAAAATTTCCTCAGAGTTTCCATTTTTTTCTGCTCATTATCTGTTGTATCTTTATCCTGTGCATCATTTATATTTGTTAAAATGGAATTTTATATTCACAAATGCCACCCTCTCTTAAGTCGGCTAGTAAAGAGTATCCTATTAATTTTATGAATATTGTAGTCTCTTCTAATATTTGTATATATCCTTCCTGAAAGACTGTCATCAGATTTTCTTTTGTCTCTTTTGAAACTTGCCACATTTGGAAAGAAAAAAGCAATATTTCCCAAAGATAACTTGATTATATAATTTGCTTTCAAATTTTAAATTAATAATCCTATTTATAGAGTTTTTCAAATAACTAAATAAAAGCATTCTCCCCAAGCATGTGGTTCATTCTCCTATGTATTATGAAACTGCCTCAATTATGGACCTGTATCAAATGCACTTTCTTTACTAATTAATTTGGTAGTTACTTAGTACTTTGAAATTTGAATGTACTAATCAAATGTTTAGTTTGTAATTGTATTAGGTTAACCCTGTTTAAGGATGTATTTATTGCAACAAGGATTACATTAAAAGGTAAATGCTATAAATGTTGATTGATATTAAATTATATCCATCAAATAAAGCAATTACTAATGAACAAAGGCAATGGATCCAAAGTCTTTTTTATGTTATGAATTTATGGCTTCTTGTGTAGTAAGTGTACAGTACTAACTTTCTCAAAAGAAGAGCTTTATACATGGAAAACTAAATGTTATCTGTAACTTATAAATCATATTTCTTCTACTCAAATGCAAATAATTAAATTTAACACAAACTCAGCAAGCTAAAAATAAAGGAATATTTAATGCAACTGGAGACAGAAATCTGGAATAAAAATCTGATTTCAAGCACAAATACTCAGATCCTTGTTATTTCTTAGGTAAAAGAGAGAACAAAAACTATAAAGTGTTTGAAAAGGCATCATCTAAGTTAAGAATGCTTAAGATGGAGGAGCTTCAAGATGGCGGAAGAGTAAGACGTGGAAATCACCTTCCTCTCCACAAATACATCAGAAATATATCTACCTGTGGAACAGCTCTTACAGAACACATATTGAATGCTGGCAGAAGACCTCAGACCTCCCAAAAGGCAAGAAACTCCCCACATACCTGGGTAGGGCAAAAGAAAAAACAGAGACAAAGAATAGGGATGGGACCTGCACCAGTGGGAGGAAGCTGTGAAGAAGGAAAGGTTTCCACACACTAGGAAACCCCTTCGTGGGCGGAGATTGCAGGTGGCAGAGCAGGGGAGCTTCGGAGCCGCGGAGGAGAGCGCAGCAACAGGGGTGCGAAGGGCAAAGCAGAGAGATTCCCGCACAGAGGATCAGAAGCAACCAGCACTCACCAGCCCGAGAGGATTGTCTGTTCACCTGCTGGGGTGGGCGGGGCTGGGAGCTGAGGCTTGGTCTTCAGTCAGATCCCAGGGAGAGGACTGGGATTGGCTGCATGAACACAGCCTGCAGTGGGCTAGTGCGCCACGGCTAGCCGGGAGGGAGTCCAGGAAAAGGTCTGGAGATGCTGAAGAGGCAAGAGACTTTTTCTTGCCTCTTTGTTTCCTGGTGCGCGAGGAAAGGGGATTAAGAGCGCTGCTAAAAGGAGCTCCAGAGATGGGCGTGAGCCGCGGCTAACAGCACAGACTCCAGAGACAGGCATGAGACGCTAAGGCTGCTGCCGCCAACAAGAAGCATGTGTGAAAGCACAGGTCACTATCCACACCTCCCCTCCCAGGAGCCTGTGCAGCCCGCCACTGCCAGCATCCCGTGATCCAGGGACAACTTCCCCCGGAAGAACACATGGTGCACCGCAGGCTGATGCAACGTCATGCTGGCCTCTGCCGCCGCAGGCTCGCCCCACATCCGTACCCCTCCCTCCCCCCGGCCTGAGGGAACCAGAGCCCCCGAATCAGCGGCTCCTTTAACCCCGTCCTGTCTGAGCGAAGAAAAGATGCCCTCAGGCGACCTACATGCAGAGGCAGGGCCAAATCCCAAGCTGAGCCCCGGGAGCTGTGCGAACAAAGAAGAGAAAGGGAAATCTCTCCCAGCAGCCTCAGGAGCAGTGGATTAAAGCTGAACAATCAACTTGATGTACCCTGCATCTGTGGAATACCTGAACAGCCAACGAATCATCCCAAATTGAGAAGGTGGACTTTGGGAGCAAAGATATATATTTTTCCCCCCATTTTCTCGTTTTCTGAGTGTGTATGTGTATGCTTCTGTGTGTGATTTTGTCTGTATAACTTTGATTTTACCTTTTGTACTAAAGTTCTGTGTGTCCAATTTTTTTTTTTTACTTTAAAACAATTTTTTCTTAATAATATTTTTTTATTTTAATAACTTTATTTATTTTATTTTATCTTCTTCCTTTCTTTCCTTCCTTCTGTCCTTCCTTCCATCCTTCCTTCCTCCCTCCCTCCCTCCCTCAGGGCTGTACCTCTGAGGTGGGAGAGCCAACTTCAGGACACTGGTCCACAAGAGACCTCCCAGGTCCACATAATATCAAATGGCAAAAATCTCCCAGGGATCTCCATCTCAATGCAAAGACTCAGTTTCACTCAACGACCAGCAAGCTACAGTGCTGGACACCCTATGACAAACAACTAGCAAGACAGGAACACAACCCCATCCATTAGATGAGAGGCTGCCTAAAATCATAATAGGGACACAGACACCAGAAAACACAGCGCCAGACGTGGACCAGCCCACCAGAAAGACAAGACCCAGCCTCATCCACTAGAACACAGGCACTAGTCCCCTCCACCAGGAAACCTACACAACCCACTGAACCAACATTAGCCCCTGGGAACAGACACCAAAAACTGTGGGAACTACGAACCTGCATCCTGCAAAAAGGAGACCCCAAGCACAGTAAGTTAAGCAAAATGAGAAGACAGAGATACACACAGCAGATGAAGGAGTAAGGTAAAGCCCCACCAGACCTAACAAACGAAGAGGAAATAGGCAGTCTACCTGAAAAAGAATTCATAATATTGATAGTAAAGATGATCAAAAATTTTGGAAATAGAATGGAGAAAACATAAATGTTTAACAAGGACCTAGAAGAACTAAAGAGCAAACAAACAATCATAAACAACAAAATAAATGAAATTAAAAATTCTCTAGAAGGGAACAATAGCAGAATAACTGAGGCAGAAGAATGGATAAGGGACCTGGAAGATAAAACAGTGGAATAACTACTGCAGAGCAGAATAAAGAAAAAAGAATGAAAAGAATTGAGGGCAGTCTCAGAGACCTCTGAGACTACATTAAGCACACCAAGATTCGAATTATAGGGGTTCCAGAAGAAGAAGAGAAAAAGAAAGAGACTGAGAAAATATTTGAAGAGATTAGAGTTGAAAACTACCCTAATATGGGTAAGGAAATAGTTAATCAAGTCCAGGAAGAACAGAGAGTCCCATACAGGATAAATTCAAGGAGAAACACGCCAAGACACATATTAATCAAACTATCAAAAATTAAATACAATGAAAATGTATTAAAAGCTGCAAGGGAAAAACAACAAATAACTCACAAGGGAATCCCCATAAGGTTAACAGCTGATCTTTCAGCAGGAACTCTGCAAGCCAGAAGGGAATGGTAGGACATATTTAAAGTGATGAAGGAGAAAAACCTACAACCAAGATTACTCTACCCATCAAGGATCTCATTCAGATTCGATGGAGAAATTAAAACCTTTAGAGACAAGCAAAAGCTAAGAGAATTCAGCACCACAAAACCAGCTTTGCAACAAATGCTGAAGGAACTTCTCTAGGTAGGAAACACAAGAGAAGGAAAAGACCTACAATAACAAACCCAAAACAATTAAGAAAATGGTAATAGGAACATACATACTGATAATTACCTTAAATATAAATGAAGTAAATGCTCCAACAAAAAGATATAGACTGGCTGAATGGCTACAAAAATGACACCCATATATATGCTGTCTACAAGAGACACACTTCAGACCTAGGGACACATACAGACTGAAAGTGAGGGGATGGAAAATGATATTCCACGCAAATGGAAATCAAAAGAAAGTTGGAGTAGTAATTCTCATATCACACAAAATAGACATTAAAATAAAGACTGTTACAAGAGACAAAAAAGGATACTACATAATGATCAAGGGATCAATCCAAGAAGATATAACAATTGTAAGTATCTATGCACCCAACATAGGAGTGCCTCAATACATAAGGCAAATACTAACAGCCATAAAAGGGGAAATCGACAGTAACACACTCATAGTAGGGGACTTTAACACCCCACTTTCACCAATGGACAGATCATCCAAAATGAAAATAAATAAGGAAACACAAGCTTGAAATGATACATTAAACAAGATGGACTTAATCTTTATAGGACATTCCATCCAAAAACAACAGAATACACATTATTCTCAAGTGCTCATGGAATATTCTCCAGGATAGATCATATCTAGGGTTACAAATCAAGCCTTGGTAAATTTAACAAAATTAAAATTGTATCAAGTAACTTTCTTGACTACAGCACTTTGAGAATAGATATGAATTACAAGAAAAAAATCTGCAAAACATACAAATACATGGAAGCTAAACAATACACTACTTAATAACCAAGAGATCACTGAAGAATCCAAAGAAGAAATCAAAAAACACCTAGAAATAAATGACAATGAAAACACGACGAACCAAAACCTATGGGATGCAGCGAAATCAGTTCTAAGAGGGAAGTTTATAGCAATACAATACTACTTTAAGAAACAAGAAACATCTCAAATAAACAACCTAACCTTACATCTAAAACAATTAGAGAAAGAAGAACAAAAAAACCCCCAATGTTTGCAGAAGGAAAGAAATCATAAAGATCAGATCATAAATAAATGACAAAGAAATGAAGGTAATGATAGCAAAGATCAATAAAACTAAAAACTGGTTCTTTGAGAAGATACACAAAATTGATAAACCATTAGCCAGACATATCAAGATATAAAGGGAGGAGACTCAAATCAATAGAATTAGAAATTAAAAAGGAGAAGTAACAACTGACACTGCAGAAATACAAAGGATCATGAGAGATTACTACAAGCAAATCTATGTCAATTAAAAGGACAACCTGGAAGAAACGAACAAATTCTTAGAAATTCACAACCTTCTGAGAATGAACCAGGAAGAAAGAGAAAATATGAACAGACGAATAAGAAGCACTGAAATTGAAACTGTGATTAAAAATCTTCCAACAAACAAAAGCCCAGGACCAGATGGCTTCACAGGCGAATTCTATCAAACATTTAGAGATGAGTTAAAACCTATCCTTCTCAAATTCTTCCAAAATATGGCAGAGGGAGGAACACTCCCAAACTCATTCTACAAGGCTACCATCACCCTGATACCAAAACCAGACAAAGATGCCACAAAGAAAGAAAACTACAGGCCAATATCACTAATGAACATAGATGCAAAAATCCTCAACAAAATACCAGCAAACAGAATCCAACAGTACATTAAAAGGATCATACACCATGATCAAGTGGAGTTTATCCCAGGATTGCAAGGATTATTCAATATACCCAAATCAATCAATGTGATACACCATATTAACAGATTGAAGGAGAAAAACCATATGATCATCTCAATTGATGCAGAGAAAGCTTTCAACGAAATTCAACACACATTTATGATAAAAACCCTGCAGAAAGTAGGCATAGAGGGAACTTTCCTCAACATAGTAAAGGCCATATATGACAAACCCACAGTCAACATCATCCTCAATGGTGAAAAATGGAAACCATTTCCAGTAAGATCAGGAACAAGACAAGGTTGCCCACTCTCACCACTATTATTCAACATAACTTTGGAAGTTTTAGCCACAGAAATCAGAGAAGAAAAAGAAATACAAGGAATCCAAATCGGAAAAGAAGAAGTAAATCTGTCACTGTAGATGACATGATACTATACATAGAGAATACTAAAAATGCTACCAGAAAACTACTAGAGCTAATCAATGAATTTGGTGAAATAGCAGGATACAAAATTAATGCAGGGAAATCTCTAGCATTCCTATACACTAATGATGAAAAATCTGAAAGTGAAATTAAGAAAACACTCCCATTTATCATTGCAACAAAAAGAATAAAATATCTAGGAATAAACCTACCTAAGGAGACAAAAGACCTGTATGCAGAAAACTATAAGACACTGATGAAAGAAATTAAAGATGATACAAATAGATGGAGAGATATACCATGTTCTTTGACTGGAAGAATCAACATTGTGAAAATGACTCTACTACCCAAAGCAATCTTGAGAAAGACAAAGGGAACTGGAGGAATCACGCTCCTTGACTTCAGACTATACTACAAAGCTACAGTAATCAGGACAGTATGGTACTGGCACAAAAACAGAAATGTACATCAATGGAACAGGACAGAAAGCCCAGAGATAAACCCAGGTACATATGGTCACCTTATGTTTGATAAAGGAGGCAAAAATATACAGTGGAGAAAAGACAGCCTGTTAAACAATTGGTGCTGGGAAAACTCGACAGGTACATGTAAAAGTATGAAATTAGAACACTCCCTAACACCATACACAAAAGTAAACTCAAAATGAATTAAAGACCTAAATGTAAGGCCAGACACTATAAAACTCTTAGAGGAAAACATAGGCAGAACACTCTGTGAAATAAATCACAGCAAGATCCTTTTTGACCCACCTCCTAGAGAAATGGAAATAGAAACAAAAATAAACAAATGGGACCTAATGAAACTTAAAAGCTTTTGCATAGCAAAGGAAACCATAAACAAGACGAAAAGGCAACCCTCAGAATGGGAGAAGATATTTGCAAATGATGCAACTGACAAAGGATTAATCACCAAAATTTACAAACAGCTCATGCAGCTCAATATCAAAAAAAACAAACAACCCAATCCAAAAATGGGTAGATGACCTAAATAGACATTTCTCCAAAGACGATATACAGATTGCCAACAAACACATGAAAGAATGCTCAACATCATTAATCATTAGAGAAATGCAAATCAAAACTACAATGAGATATCATCTCACACCAGTCAGAATGGCCATTATCAAAAAATCTAGAAACAATAAATGCTGGAGAGGGTGTGGAGAAAAGGGAACCCTCTTGCACTGTTGGTGGGAATGTAAATTGATACAGCCACTCTGGAGAACAGTATGGAGGTTTCTTTAAAAACTAAAAATCGAACTACCATACAACCCAGCAATCCCACTACTGGGTATATACCGTGAGCAAACCATAATTCAAAATAGTCATGTACCAAATTGTTCATTGCAGCTCTACATTAGCCAGGACATGGAAGCAACCTAAGTGTCCATCAACAGATGAATGGATAAAGAAGATGTGGCACATATATACAATGGAATATTACTCAGCCATAAAAAGAAATGAATTTGAGTTATTTGTAGTGATTGGACCTAGAGTCTGTCATACAGAGTGAAGTAAGTCAGAAAGAGAAAAACAAATACTGTATGCTAACACATCTATATGGAATGTAAGAAAAAAAAATGGTCATGAAGAACCTAGGGGTGAGACGGGAATAAAGACACAGACCTACTAGAGAATGGACTTGAGGATATGGGGAGGGGGAAGGGTAAGCTGTGACATAGTGAGAGAGTGGCATGGCCATATATACACTACCAAACTTAAAATAGATAGCTAGAGGGAAGCAGCCTCATAGCACAGGGAGATCAGCTCGATACTTTGTCACAACCTAGAGGGGAGGGTTAGGGAGTGTGGGAGGGAGCAAGATGCAAGAGGGAAGAGATATGGGTACATATGTATATATATAACTGATTCACTTTGTTATAAAGCAGAAACTAACACACCATTGTAAAGCAATTTTACTCCAATAAAGATGTTAAAAAAATAAAATAAAAAGAATGTATAAGATATTTGATGAAAGAGAGAACTTCAAAAATACCTTCTAAAATCCCAATCAAATGAATCTTAAAATAACACTCTGGGGCTTCCCTGTTGGCGCAGTGGTTGAGAATCTGCTTGCTAGTGCAGGGGATATGGGTTCGAGCCCTGGTCTGGGAAGATCCCACATGCCACGGAGCAAGTGGACTCGTGAGCCACAGCTAGTGAGCCTGCACGTCTGGAGCCTGTGCTCCACAACAAGAGAGGCCACTATAGTGAGAGGCTCACACATCGCGATGAAGAGTGGCCCCCACTTGCCACAACTAGAGAAAGCCCTCGCACAGAAACGAAGACCCAACACAGCCAAAAAATAAAAATAAAATAAATTAAAAGATGATGACTCACTAAGTAACACAGGCAAATCAAATCAGTGGACATTTAAAAAAAAAATAACACTCTGGAAAAATCTGTACCATCTTTGTAGTTTAACTGTATTGATGATAACATGACAGTTTGTCACTAGTCCTGTGTTATTGTTCACACTAAAATTTGAGTAATCAAGTTGCCTGTGTTATATGAAATATGCCATACTAGCGGGAACAAAAGTCCAATTTCTTCATTATTTAAAGGAAACAAAACTTTTCTTTCTTAAGCCAGAGCTAAAATTTAAAACTCTCTTATCTTTGTTAGCCAAAGTATTGTTTTAAAATTGTAAAAAAAAATTTGTAACTCATGGCTAATTATTTCTTGAAGCCAATTTTAATAGTTACATGAACAAATATTCCTCCTTCCAGGAACATTGGGTTCATTCTAGCCTCTTCTCTTCCCATATTTGTAATTTCTTTACCAACAATGAGAAATATGACTTATTATCTATAATATATTTACTTACTTTAAAACCATACTATATACATAAACTAGTTTCAAAATTGATTACCTTATGAAAATAAATTTACTAACTAAAGTACAGTTTTTTGTTGTTCAGTCAAAATTTAATTTGCAAAGTAACTTAAATTAGTTATTTTATTCCCACCATCTTCAAGGTAAGTTATCCATTTGTACTACAATTAGATTAATTTACTCTAATTTGTTACAAATCTATTTTCATTCCTCCACATTATTTTTTTAAAATATACATACAATGAAATTCACTCATTATGCTGTAGAGTTCTATGTAGTTTTGAAAAGTGCTTAGCCGTGTATCTACCTAAACAGTTATGATATAAATCAGTTTAATCAACCCCCAAATTTTCTTCTTTTTCCTCTTTGTTGCCAAACTTTCTTCCTACTCCTACCCCTAGTGATGACTGTTTACCATCTTTATAGTTTTGCTTTGTCCACAAAAGTATCATATATGGAATCATATAATGTGTAGCCTTTACTAAGATAGCAATGTCAAAGACCCCAAATATAACTGTGGATTTGTTTATTTCTCCTTTAAATTTTCAGTTATTATTTCATGGATTTTGGAGCTCTGCTGGTAGCTACTTGTTTGTTTAGATTTTTTCTTTACTTGGAAAATTTAGTCCTTTTATCATTTTGTAATGTTCTTCTCATGTAATGTTCCACTGATAACATTCCTTGTTCTGAAGTCAATTTGTTTATCAATATAGTTACTCCAACTTTATTCAGTGAGTGTTTGCATGATATATTTTTTCCATTATTTTCCTTTTAACCAATCTACGCCTTTTTAATTAAATTGGGTTCCTTGCAGAAAGTATATATAGTTGACCCTTGAACAACATGGGGGTTAGGGGAACTGACCCTCCATGCATTAGAAAATCCATGTATAACTTTACAGTGGGCCCTCTGAACACACCATTCCACATCTGGGAATTCAACTAACCATGGATCATGTTGAACTGCAGTATGTGTTTACTGAAAAAAATCTGCTATAAGTGGATCCACAGTTCAAACCCATGTCATTCAAAGGTCAACTGTAGTTGGATTTGCTTTCTTTTTTTTTTTTTGTCCATTCTGACAATCTCTGTTTTTAAATTGTCTCCTTAATTCTTTCATATCCATATAATTGGATTAAAATCTATCACATTGCTAGTTGTTTTCTATTTATTTCATACGTTCTTTGTTTCTTTTTTCCTCTACTTAATTCTTCTCTATTTTTCTCTATATATCTACAATGGTTTTGCTCAACATATGCATTTTATTAATGAAAGTCTAACTTTAATTAATATTATACTTCTTTTTTGTTGTACAAATATCTTATAATAGTATATTCCCATTTCCTCCCTCTCTTTATTTGACCATTTCTGTCATTCATTTATTTTGACACATTCTGTGAATACATTGTTATTGTTACTATTTGAAGGAATGAAGGCATTCCTCATTGGTTTACTGTATTTTCATTCCTAGCCTTTCCATTTGATTTTCTATTACAGATTTTATCTGTCTGCTGAAATTACCCATCTGCTCTTGGATATTGTCCAACTTTTCCATTACAGCCTTTCACATATTTATTAATCAGTTATTTTACATCCTTTTCCAGGTAGTTCCAACATCTGTGTCATATGTGGGTATGATTCTGTTGATTGATTTTTGTCTTGGGAATGTGCTGACTTTTCTTGCCTTTTATATGTCTCGTAATCTTTTGTTGAAAATTGGACAATTTGCTGAAGACAGGTGACTAGTTTTACGTTTGGAAATGATCACATCTTTTCTTCTGTTTTACCTTTAGTGGGGGATTACATTATTTCCTAAGAAGATGGACTGTTGTTATTCTTACCACAGCGTTCAAATTCCTCTAGCAGTACTTTGAGTTTAGGGTGGTGACTGGTTTGTCAGAGGCTTTCTCTCGATATCTGTTCTGCCCTTAGAAGTAAGTCTTTTGTTTGTGCTGTGCCTCAGAGTCCTTCTGCATCTTTCACAGCAGTGTTTTGGCTTGATTTTTGCTTGCCTGGTCGTGGGGGCTGGAGAGAAGTATTCTTTGACTTTGCAAATAAGCCTGAGTTTTAAGCAGGCATTGTGTCCCTTGTTCTTGAGAGCGTGGCTTTCTCAAGAGTCCTGTCCCTCCTCCAGTTCTATTTCTGAACTGCCTCCTTCTCAGGGATTAGTGGGTTTTTTTTGTCTTCTCACCTCCCAGCTTCCCTAAAAGCATCACTTGTGTTGCCATTTTTCCAGCAGATCTGTGCTTTTTTGCTTTGGAGAGAGAAGAGAGAAGGGGCAGGGAATAATTTTGTGTCTCTTCCTCAGTAGCTGTTATTCCCCTCTCCTGTGCCTTCACTTTGTGGTAACTTTTTCAGAGTCTAGTCTTCCTTGATGGGCCTGGTCGTGGGAATAAAAGCTTCTTCACATTGTCTGCATACACATCCCTCAGACTCAACCAACCGTCAACAATTCTAACCCAACTCTTCTGTGTCCAGCTGCGTTATCTCAAGTTAAGCAAATGCTTGCATCCCTTTCTCACTGCTAACACCTGTCTCACCCAGACTTCACCTTAGCTCATCTCTCTGGGTTCAAAACAAATCTATGATAACTTATAGCTTATCTGACTTGTTTTTTTGTATGGTTAGCCACTTATCTTTCCAGCTCTTTACATCTCCCGGCAGAAAGGTTGATTTTGAAAACCACATAATTCATTATTTTAAAAAAACTTATAGTAGTGAAACAGAAGGACATTAACATTTGTTGGCATCTGCAATGTGTCAGACACATGCAGGCTAAGTCATTTGCATATGGTATCACGTTTAATTTCTATAACAATTCCACTTTACAAATAGGATACTGAGCTCTGTGAAGGTGAGAATACTGTTAAGACAGTCAAGAAATAATTGTGCTTGAAGCCCTTATCTGTCTAATGGGAAAATGCCTTATTGTTATTTTCATGTATTAGAAAAAGGAGGGATCAAGAAAAAGCATATTCAAAAATAATATGTTATTAAAGCACTTAAGTATAGCAAATAATATACTGCTGCTAATTTTATTAGGGAATTGTCCACTAAAGTACTATTCATTAAAGCCAGAAATCATGTGGCATTCAGTATAGGGTCCAAACTGCAATCTTAAGTCTTAGGCTTTCATTTAAGATAAAAAGTGAACAGCCAAAATGACTCACATAGTAATGTTCTCTCTTCACCTTTCTCCTCTAACACATGCAGTTAGCAATTCTCTACCTACAAGATTAAAACATAAGGCATATGAATTAAATCTTGCATATTAGAGACATTTAGATATTTCCATGGTATGACAGCAAAACATTTTGTGAGCCAGTGAAACATATACTGACTTTTTAGTTACCTCTTCTGAAAAGTCAGTGGTGCTTTATTCAAAAAAAAAAAAATGAACATTATGCTGAGTGCTTTATCATTTGACTTTAAGCTCTAGCAGAGTTGTTTATGTAACATGCATCTGAGAATACATTGCTATTCTTTCAACATTTTTGAAGTTAGATAATTCTCAGAGATTTTCTCTAAATCCGATGCAATTTTTATAACCTAACAGTTACAGTGTTTCTGTTCTGAAGATGGACAAATTTAGAAATGTTCCAGCTGCCTATGAAGCTCAAATTGCTTATTGGAAAGAACTATGTGACTGGATTTTTCTTCAACTTCATATTTAGGGTATCAGACATTGACATAACTTAACACATAAAGTTTTTCAGCATGCAGAAATATCCTGACATTATGTTGCATGCTAACATTAAGAATAAAAAGAAAACTTCAATATTTTCCAGAATCATAAAGTTAACACATGTATATAGTAGTATCTAAGTAGAAAGAGTCAAAAATTCTAAGAATTTTATCACTATTTGTGGTTGGCTGAAAAACAGTCCCCCAAAAGATATTCATACCCTAATCCCTGGAATGGATGTATGTTACTTTATAAGGCAACATCTTTGCAGATATGGTAAAGTTAAAGATTCTGAAATACAGCTGCTATGGTCTCAATGTTTGTGACCCCAAAACTCATATGTTGAAATCCTAATGCCCAATGTGATGGTATTAGGAAGTGGGGTCTTTGGGAGCTTAGATCATGAAGGTGGAGCCCTCATGAATAGGATTAGTGTCCTCGTAAAAGAGACCCCACAGAAACCCCTAGCCCCTTCCACCACGTGAGGACATAGTGAGAAGCTGCCATCTAAGAATCAAGAATAGCTATCACACCATATCAGCTGTTGCCATAATCTTAGACTTAGCAGCCTTTGGAAATGTGAGAAATAAATTTTATGTTGTTTATAAACCAGTCAATCTGTGGTATTTTGTTATAGCAGTCCAAACAAACTAAGTCAGGGGAGACTATCCTGGGTTATCCAGGTGCCTCCTAAATGTAATCATACATATCCTTATAATAGGGAGGTAGAAGATGTCACCACACACAGGCACACCTGCACACACACACACACACACACACACACACACACACGAGAAACCCATGTCAATACAGGGCAAAGAGAGTTGAAGATTCTGGCCTTGAAATTTAGAATGATGTGGCCAGAAACCAAGGAATGCTGGCAGCCACCAACAGATGGAAGAGGCAAAGAATGAATTCTCCTCTAGAATCCCTGGAGGGAGTACATTGATTTTTGCCTAAGAGTATTGATTTCATACTTCTGGTCTCCAGAACTGTGACAGAATAAGTTTCTGTTGTTTTAAGTCACAAAGTTTGTGGTAGTTTGTTACAGAAGACACAAGGAACTAAAATACTATTTTAAAACTAACATGCATTCAAAGTACACTCATCTATAAATATTTTGAAAAGTACCACTGGCCTGAATTCACTTGAAATATTGGCCTGCTTTCGTTCTGCTAAGGAGGATTTATACACTTAGAATACTGCAATAAGCATGCATATGGTTGATAGGTAGTTGATTAGACAAAGTAATAGCAGTTTACTTGGCGCAAGAATTGACTTGGATTTTATCTCAGAAAATGGGAATCCTACAGCCTTTAACTGTAGTTAAATGATTACACAGTCTAATATTGGTTCTCAAACAGTTTATTGTATAAAATATAATCCTTTACAACTAACATGTCAATATTTTCTACTTCCCTCCACAATTTGTGATGTAAATTAAGTATAAAGCTATGATTAGTATGTTGCTTGCACTGGTGTTATGCTAAACGTGAAAAGAGAATAGTGTAACAGGAGTATACACTAAATGGTGACTAATATAGAAGTAAAATCTCTTACAATATGACAAAAAATTGCACAAATCTTAATGACATCTATCTACAAAATCATTGGTAACATGATATAACTGACGATCTTGAGAAGTGTGCAGAGAAGGTTAAGGAAATCTTTGTTTTTTAATATCTTTTCAAAGAAATAAAGGTAATTTTAAATTGGTTATTTTCTTTCTTATGTGCTCAAGAATTGTTTTGCTTAGCTGTTTAACAGAAGAAATACACCTAAAACTAATTCTTATTTGTTTATTAAAATTTTATTTATTAAAATGAACTATCACAGGACATAATGAATAACTCATCCAAATGGCTAAGTCATTTCTGCTCCTCCAGTAAAATTAAACTTGCTTGTGTTTAAAGAAGGGTCAAAAATACAAAACATATACTGATGAAATTTAAGGATAAACATTTAAAAGACTTCAGAAATAATATCAGGTACTTATTTTAAACTATATTGGAACCCAAATTAAACAAAGCCTTAGCAAAGTCCGTATTTTTAAGATAACACAAAATGTTTTGGTGAGAACACCTTTTAAAATTGTGAAACCATCTTGATAGATCTCAATTCTAAAGAAAAATGCTAAAAGTAGAAAACTAAAATGATAGCAAACAATTATGAAAATTAAATAGAATAAAATGATAATATGATGGTGTTAGGAAGTTGAAATGCAGTGAAATTCTCTCCTCTGAGCATCTTTTAGAGCAATGCTTTTCAGACCTGAACGTGCACTCAAATCAACTATGGATTCTGTTAAGATGCATTTTCTAACTCAGTGGGACCTGGGATTCTGCATTTCTAGCTCACTCCCAAATAATGATGATGCCGCTGGCCTATGGCTCAGGATGTGAGTAGAGCAGTGCTCAGGAGATGAGAAAGGGGAGCTGTATTTATCCCGTATTACCTCATGATCTAAACTCAGTATGCAAATATCCTTGCGTTTCAGATTAAGCGGAGTCTCAAGTGGAGGAGTACATAATCAACACCCAGAGAACTCTGTAACGGGTGTTAATTTACTCTCAGTTCTCCTTATGTTAATTAAGATGCAAGGGTATCTCTGTCTCCTATTGCTGACGATCCTTCAGCTCTACCATCTCCCACCTCCTCTCCCTCCCCCAGTCAGTAACTCTTTTTGCCTGTTCACTCGATGCCAGCCCCTGTATGCCAGCTGTTGTACTGTACTACTGTACTTTTCAAGGTACTATACTGTAAGGTTAAAAATGTTTTCTTTAAAAAAAAAAAAAGATGCAAGGGTATTATTTGATTTCAAGAGAACAGGTCTCTGTAAAACCTTGTGAGTCCCCACGGCCTGAAGTGAACTTTTAGGCACTTCCCCACTGATGTGCAGTTGAACTGTCCTCATCAATATCTCTAGGACCTTAACAGGGTGTGAAGTGAAGGAGAACTCCAACTAGGCATCTGTACATTGCAAACTACTTAAATTCAAAGTGATTATCCAACCTGTCATTTGTGTTAACAGCAACTCTCATTTGAGATTCCCAACAGAAAAGGGGAAAGATAGAAGCCTTTATGCAGTATAATATAGCACAGCAACTTGGGTTGCAAATGTTTTTTTTTTTTTTTTCAATTTTCACTCTGAATTTGGCACAAATTACCGTAGTCTGAGTTTAAGGGGCAAAACACATATTATTTCATTTTTATGAAAATAAAATAGAAAACATAAGGCACGGATATTGTCTTATTTTCAACATACCTTGTTGAAGTTAGACAATTATCATAGGCACACTAAATATTAATGTCAAAGAACCTTAAAGATAGTCCAGATAAGAAAATATTGGCCAAAGGCTAATTAATTGATTCTCCCAGAGAAGACCATACAGAGAGCTGCAGAACCAGGAACAGATCCCAGTTCTTCAGTTAATTGTTCTTAAGTACCCCATTTCCGAATTACACAAAAAGTTCAAATTTGATTCTTTACTAGTTTGCCTCATCTCTAAACTGACACGTCTTGCATGCTTATAAATCTGCAGCAGATATAGATTCCTAGGTATCAATGGTGTTTCACAGAGCCCAAGCTGCAGCCTCCCCTTCTACATCTACACCTGGAGAAATTACAGAAGATGAGTATATTTTTAAAATAAGGTATTTCTGGGCTTCCCTGGTGGCGCAGTGGTTGAGAGTCCGCCTGCCGATGCAGGGGACACGGGTTCGTGCCCCGGTCTGGGAAGATCCCACATGTCGCGGAGCGGCTGGACCCGTGAGCCATGGCCGCTGAGCCTGTGCGTCCGGAGCCTGTGCTCCGCAGCGGGAGAGGCCACAACAGCGAGAGGACAGCGTACCGCCAAAAAAAAAAAGGTATTTCTAATAATATTAGAATACAAAAAGAAACACTTTATTCAGTGTATTAGTGTATGAATGTTCGAAATTTTGAAAGATATTCACCAAATATTGAAGGTAGATGGGATCAGTTTGAAGCAGGGAGTCAAAATCACATCACAAAACAGAGAAAAGAAATCCCTGGCACAAAATCTGAGCTCATTCCTGTAATAGCTGATCAACATTCGACCATTATATGTATTTTTTTCTAGTAGCCAAACTTTCATAAAGGCCTTAGTACATTATGAAAATTTTCAGACATAATTTTAATAGTAGGATAGGATGAGATATGCTACATTAACAAATTAATGCTGATATGTTAGCAGTTTCATGCAGCAAGTTTATTTCTCATTTTTGGAAATTCTCATGTGTCAAATAAAACAGAAAAAGGCTATCTTGGTTGTCTCTCAGATTTAATTATGTATTATATTTAGATCTGTGTTCACTGTGGTTGTGTCTAACACTTGACTAATTGAAACCATGGCAGACGCTTGAGGTATAAAGGGCAGATCTACTGTCTGCTAATGCAGGGGACACGGGTTCGAGCCCTGGTCTGGGAGGATCCCACATGCCACGGAGCAACTAGGCCCGTGAGCCACAACTACTGAGGCTGCGCGTCTGGAGCCTGTGCCCCGCAACAAGAGAGGCCACGACAGTGAGAGGCCCACGCACCACGATGAAGAGTGGCCCCTGCTTGCCACAACTAGAGAAAGCCCTCGCACAGAAATGAAGACCCAACACAGCAAAAAATAAATAAATTAATAAACTCCTACCCCCAACATCTTCTTTAAAAAAAGGGGGGGGGCAGATCTATTAACCCCATTCTGGCTTATTTTATTACAACTAGTAATAATATTACTTCCTTAGGAAAACAAAAAATCCACGACAAATGCTAAGCTGAATGGTATGCCAGAATAAAAGGTGCAAACTGGGACTGTTCTAGACAAACTAGGATGTTTGGCCTTTTGATTCTAAATCACTGGCGATCTTTTTATTTTAGTAATTATAACAATAATCAAATATCCATTTCTTACTCATTATAACCAGTATTGCTTATCTTCAATCATTACCATTATTATTTCTTCCCTCCATGTAATAAAGATATTCTTTGTGATCACTTCTTGCAACATATGAGTTTCCTTTCTTTCTTAGTCTCTCCTGTCCCTGAGGGGAAGAGCACAGCCTTGGTATTTTTCTATTGGAAGCAAAATATTTAGGCAGCATACAGAACATGAGAAGACAGAAAAAACTCCTGCTTCCCACAAAAGATAAATTCTGCTTTCTCTTTTTCCCACAACCTCAGTTGAAAACCATAAAAATAAATTTAAAAAAATAATATAAACCTTTGTGTCTCTAGTCATTAGACCAAACAGCCTGTACTAAAATTTGCAAACTGTAGAGTGAAAGGCTCACAAACTAGTTATAACTTACAGTGTTCCTTTTTGTAGAATGGCATGTGTGTGTGTGTGTGTGTGTGTGTGTGTGTAGACATCCATTCCCCAAATTGATGAAAGCTTATTTTAAACTTTGTCTGATTTTTTCAGTCTAAAGATGGTGCTACTCAATGTAATAATTTTACTCTTAATTAAAAAGATCCTTAGATAAAGAAAAAGGAAGATGTAAAGGTGACTACAGAACATCTCATTTCATTCCTGCCAGACATGTATTTTCAAAAAACCCACTATGGAAGATACCTATTCATATTATTCAACTATCCAGAAAGCTATAGTAGAACACTCTGTTGAGAAATGATCCATGCATAATGATAATTGCTTTTAAGAAATAACTTGCTTCAGGAACCTTCTATCCTGATTGTCATAGAAGTACTGTCCCATAAAGACTTTACTAACACAGTCAGCCCTCTTCTAGCCTCAAGTTTTGGTGAAAATATTGGAATTGGTGAAAATAAAAAAGCTTACAATGACTTAGGTTTCAGAGACCAGGGGTGACTTAAAGACACTATCAGTACTAGGGTCTATCAAATTATTAGTTAGGCAACTTTAATAACACAAATTTATACAATTGCTCCTAAGGACAAATTTTTAACGAATTACCAATACTGTGTTTTAGAGCATAAATATTAGGAAATTAACTATACTTAATAATCCTAGAATATAGCCTGCTTTGGTAAATATTATTATTCATAACAGTATTTTCCTGTAAGCTCTTAATATTGCTTTTCACTCTCGTGCATCAATAAAGCTTTTCTGCCTTTTCTGCAATCCATTCTGATGTGTGTCTATGTATGTGGAGTGTGTGTATACAGTTTTATATTCTTTCCAGAGGTCATTGGTTTTTGTATTTGTATCAAGAATGAATTTACCACGTCAGATTCAGATTGCAAGAAGTCGTTCATCACTTCTACTCTTCTAAAGATACTGATGAGAGAGTGAAAAGACAACCCACAGACTGGGAGACAATATTTTAAACTCACATATCCGATATAGAATGTGTATCTAGAATATATGGAAAGCTCTCAAATTCAATAATAAGAAATAAGCCAATTAAAAATGAACAAAAGATGTAATATGGACAGACATTTCAGAAAAGAAGATAGAAAGATGGGGAACAATACATGAGGATGATCAACAACCTTCCACATTAGGGAAACGCAAATTCAACACACATGAAATACAGATACAATCTTATTAGAATGACTAAGTTTATAAAGCCTGATCACATTGAATGTTGATGATGATCTGATGGGACTGAAACTCGCTTATGTTGACGTAAGAATGTAAAACGGCTCAACAACTTTGGAAAACAATTTGCCAGTTTTCTTAAGCATACACCTACCATATGATCCTGTCATTCTACTACTAATTTACTGAAGAGAAATAAAGTGTATATCCATACAAAGACTTGGATCTAAATATCCGAAGTAGCTTTGTTTTTAATAGCCCCAAACTGGAAACAACTTGAAAGTCCATAAATGGATGAACAAAAATGAAATACTGCTCAGCAATAAAAACTAGATTAACTATTAAAATATGTAACATGAATAGATCTCAAAATCATTATGCTGAGTGAAAGAAGCCAGGCACACCCCACCTTGCGTGAAAAGTACATACTATATCATTCCACTTATGTAAAATTCTGGACAAAGACAAACCAGTCTATAGTAAGAGAAAACACGTCAATGGTTGGCTGTGGATCGTGGAGGCAGAGAGTTACAAAAGTGAAGGATTAGAAAGGGGTAGGAGGAGACTTTTACGTAGATGGATGTATGCTTATTGTTTTCATTGTGGTAGTTCTACAGACCAAAACTTACCAAATTATACACTTTAAATAAATTCAGTTTATTTCATGTCAATTCTATCTCAATAAAACATGTCATTTATTATTATTTTCCCATCCAATAGACCATGGGAAAATACAAAACCATTTATTATAGCCAACAGGCCCTTTGCAGTATCATGGCCATTTTTTAGGGATATCTTCATAAGGGTACGATGCTTTTATGCTTCAGTCCATGTTAATTAGGTCTGAGCTGCCCATGATCTGAGTCACTGTTATGCAGGGAGGCCTTATTTTTATATTAAATCATACTATATTTGTCATGAATATTTATAATCTCATGATAATAACTCATACAGTCAGTATGAAACTAATACAATTTAAAATAATATAGATAATTAGATACAAAGAGATTGCATTATTTTCAACATTAATGACATTTGTTAATTTTATAATTGTCTATAGAGATTTTGTGAACAAACAACACTTACTGGAGGTTACAAACTGATAGGTTGAGACTATATGTAAACAGTAGTAATAACATACAGCCGATGAAAACTATAAAAGTTAATATAAATATTGGTATTTTCATGTATTCAGAAATATTTTTGCAACAAAAATATGTGCATAATCACCTGACTAAAAAATTCCTTAAAATTCCTGTTCTTTATGCATGGCTTTAATTTCAAGCATGGTACCAACACACCATATTCAATAAATGCTATAAATATACAATAAATGCTGTACTTCATCTGATGTAATCAGGAAGTTAGCTTTTCCAAGAAAGTGACTTCATTAGGTAACTTGAAATTCTATTTGTACAAGTACCCCAAACTTCTTCATTCATGATTTATTTTGGAAATATACCATCTAAAACACATTGCTTACTTTTCATCATCCAGAGCATATGTAATTTAATCTAGGTATTTACTGAGGATACAAAAATGTGTTCCAGAAGCTATGCTAGGTATTGAGCATACATTACCTCCAATCTTCACAATTTTAGTAATAAATAATTTGAGATATTCAGAAAGCTTAGGTAGCTTTCTGCAAAATTTATAAAGCTAAAATATGAAAAAGAGTGATCTAAACTTAGGTGTGTTAGACACAAAACTTTCAAATCTATCCTGCTCCTTCTGCAAACTAAAATAATTAGGTACAATGACATCTACATTTTATTTCAGTGAAAACACTATTTGAAAAAGTTGAATGTTGGAAATAATGAACTTTGAATGAATTGTTCTCTGAAATTGACACAATAATTCCATAATTATCTATCTATACAGGTAGAATCATTACACAAACATAATCCTGTCAGCAAGTAGAAAGCTGTGTAAATGTTAAAAAGCTTCCATCCTGCAAAATGGCTAAACAGTTAATGATTTGATAATACACATAAAATATGTATATAGGAAATCAAGTAGTAATCAATAAATACAACCCTCAATTATTTTAAAAGATTTCAGTTTGTTGGTTTATTTCATTTTGATGGTCTTTTTGTTAATAAATTGACCTTTTTTAAGAAATAAAGGAAGCTTGTATTTTACTTTTTTTAACTTTCTTTTTGTGCATATTTTCTATAAATATGGAGCACCTACTATAAATTACGTGATGGGCTTTTAATTTACTTTGAAATGCACACTATTAATACCTCTTCTCATTCCAAGTTGAAATCCCTTAGGTCTGAAGCTTAAAATCATGATCCTTTTTATGAAAGAACCTTTGGCTCACATTAGTTTGCCAGGTTAAAAATAAAAATACCTTGTGAGAAAACTCCCTGCTCTTAGCAAAGTATTTGAAGTTTTATTTGGAATCCTAGTGTCTTTGAATCTGGGTTTATTGATTCCACATGATTAAGGTCCTATGTAGTACTGCTCAAAGGAAAAAGCCCTCATTGCTTTATACTTGGATATCGTTCCAGGTGAACTTTAGTTTGGCTTTCAAGCAAGTTTTTAAGGTTTTTTTTTTTTTTTCTAGTTTGTTTTGACCTTTCTTTTTTTCATTCTTATCTGCATGAATGTGCAAGTGTGTGTGGGTGTGTGTGTGGGGGTGTGTATGTGCTTTCCCCAGTGAAGGTTTGTGTGATTCTTTATATATAGAATATTTTATGTTTACCTCAAGTTAAATATATTTTACTTCAAATGTTAATATTTATATTTGAGGCCACACATACAATTATGGATTCTAATAGTACCCTACTTCTTTGCTTATTAAACTTTGAATTATTTTAATTTTTGCAATTCATCAATGAATCATAGAAGAGGAACCTGAGAATAAAGATCTATAATTTTCACTTTTAGCTATGTAAAATTAGGAGTTTTTGTTTTGGGTTTTTTTTTGGCCATGTGGCTTGTGGGATCTTAGTTCCCCAACCAGGGATCAAACCCATGCCCCCTGCAGTGGAAGGGTGGAGTCCTAACCACTGGACCATAAGGGGATTTCCTAGGAGGTTCTATTAATGGAAGATATCTGTGAAAAATTATACAAGCAGGACTGGATGCATTGTGACACTAACAACAACAATAACAACAAGTCTAGCAACCATTAGACAATTACAGAAAAAAATACATAGCAAAAATGAAATATCCATCATGTCACAGCAAAAAAAAAAAAAATAGGGTCAGGCAGAGTTCTGGCGTTGTGCTAAAGTCATACAGGGTCAGTCCCACCTCTGAAAGCCTCAGGAAATACTGGCGACAAAGGTCAGGCTTCTAATTTACTGAGCCAAGTTGCTCCCATCTCTGCTGAGCTGTAGGTTTCATCATTGAGATTTGAGTACACAGAATGACACGTGGTTTTTGTTTTTGTTTTGACCATGTTATAGCTCTAGAGGTAGAGGGAGATGCCTCAAGTGGGAAAAAATGAGACAGAAAAATAATGAAATAGGTTTAGAAAGAACAATTTTTCAGGAGGAAAAGTAATGAGGTGAAAGTTTCCAATATCTGAATTTTTGTGCATCACATATGTATAAGCAGCATCTAAAGAATATGTCCTGCTTTAATGAAATAGCTTATAACCAGTTGTATAAGATAAACACATTATTACAAACACAATTGAAGAAAGGCAAATACATAGTCCAAAATAAATCACAGAAAATCTCCTATAACATTGTGACCTAACATCTTGGTATTCTCAAAAGTATAAGCCATTGTTAACCTTATATTACCTGCTTATTTTCTTAAAATATTATAAAACCTTTCGTAGCATCAGAGATTTAAAGTATATCGACTTACCTAATACAATATTTTTTCTTGCGCCAACTCGTTTGGTTTCTACTTCACTCATCTGTTCAGTCAAAAGATATGCACTAAGTGGCTGTTTATTTATATCTTGCCATGTTCCATAAAAGACATAATATTTCTTAGAAAGATTTACATAATATATCAAAATAAACAGTACTTAACCCATAGTTGATGTTCAAAAAAATACTTGTATTTCTTAATGCAAAAATAAGAAAAGTCTTTTGGACTCAAGTGAATAACACAAAACACATCAAAATACAGACATTTTTATACAATTGATAGAGATGGAGTTGGTTTCAGGTTTCTAATAAATGAAAAGATGAGACCAACAACAAAATCTACTCAAGATTCGCCGCCTCCAGGCTAAAAATATCTTACCTGTGTCTTCAAAACACAGAAACTATGTAATACGATCTGTAACACCATTCTTTCAGTAAGTACATTAATAGTCTGCTGGCTTTTAAAATTCAATTTAAGTAGTGGCTTCTCACCAAAATGCACTGCAGACAAAGGGAATCAAGGAACTCCAATAAGAAGGAGTCCAGGTATCTTACCCATTACCTAGATCAATCCACAAATAGATTTCAGATTATTTAAATAAAAGGATGGACTGTATCCCTTTTAAAAACAGCTTTATTAAGGTATAGCCGATGTACAAAAACCTGCAGAGAATGTATACAATTTGATGTTGGATGGATGCATACACCAGTGAAACCAGCACCAGAATCAAGGTAATAGACATATCCATCATCTTCAAAAGTTTTCTGGTGGCCCTTTGACTTTTGTTTGTTTTGGTTATTAATTTTGTGAAAGAACACTTAACATGAGACCTACCCTCTTAATAAATTTTCAAGTGCATAACACGGTATGGTAATGGCATAAAGACAGACATTTTGCTTTGTAATATGAACATTCTTATTACTATTTTTTTTCTGTTTGATATATTGGCATCCATTACTTTAATGGTAATTTTGTATTTCAGATTGACTGTGTTTCATACAAGTAGTCTATTAAATTTTCACGTCAAATTTTAAGAATGAAAACTATTTTCACATATTTTTATTACTGATATCTGTATAACTACACTGATGTTTTATTATCGCTGTCTGTGGACTTCCATGATGATTTTCTATTTTCTGTCTTATAGAGATAAGTGTTGCTTTCCTTAGTCTAGTTTGGCAATTTGGAAGATCTTCTGTTTTAATCCAGTAGTAAAATTATGTTTTTCACATCATGAAAATACCAAAACAGATAATAAATAACATGCAGATTTTATATTTAGCCAACATTTTCTTTCCTTTTTTCCCACTTGGTATAAAGGTATCTTTGTATTACATACCTAGTATTGCTATTTTTATGATAATTAATTTCCATTTCGAATTCAGTTGTAAACCACATACTGTACTTTTTCCTGTTAAACCTCAAATGTATTTTGTTGGGTTAATCAACTGAAACATTAGGTCATGTGCCTCCATAATTACTCCTGTGTATTTGAAATATATTTTTGATCTGCACAAATCTGGTAAAATACTACACCAAGATACAAAAGAAGCATTCTTAAATTGCAAAATAAGTACATTTTTATTTTTTAACTTTTTTACTCAACTGTGCATTTCAGTTGTCCACTTTCTTTTTTCTTGCTCTGTTCCTGTCTTCTTTTGCATTAATTGACTATATTATAAAATTTCATTTTAATTTATCTTTTGTTTTCTTAACTCTAGCTCATAGATTGATTGATTATTTAGTGACTGATCAATATTCATCCTTATCTTCATACAACCTACTTAGCTTTAGTTTACATACATTATAAATCAAAAATATAATAGTATAATTTTTGCTTTAAAATCAAAAATATTGAAAAAGAATAAAATATTTTTATGTTTTCCTTCATCTTTACATTTCCCAGAACCCTTGATTTCTTTATGAAAATGTAACTTGTCACCTGATATTTCCTTTCAGCCTATAAGCCATCTTCAGCATATTCAGGAGTGTAGTTTTTCATCTGATGAAATTTCAGTATTCAATTTTTTCCTCTGTAAATGTCTTTGTTTCTATTTTCTTCAGCATTTCCACAATGTACTCCTAGTCCTTTACCCTCCATTGTTTCTGGTGAGACAGCAGTGGTCTTTTGAAAAAATGCTTCTTTGTATGTAATATATTCTTTATCTTTAGTTGCTTTCAAGAGTTTCTCTATATCCTTAGGTTTCATCAGTTTGAATATGGTACATATGGATGTGGTTTTCTTTGTATTCTTCTTGTGTGCAGGCACATTGACCTATAGGAGTCTGTAAGCTTTTTCTTTTCACAAAATATTGTGTGTTTTACACCATTATTTCTTCAAGTATTTTCTTGACTCATTTTATCTCATTTCCTTTACCATCTCCAATTACATGCATGTTATCACATTTGATGTGTCTTGTAGGTACCTGAGGCTTTGTTCATTGTTTTGAATTTTTTTTTTTTTTTAATTTTCATAGTTGACAATTTCTATTGATCTCTCTTCAGAGTTACTAGCTCTTTATTTTGGAATCTCTAGTCCTCTATTAAGCTCCTCCACTGATTTTTTAAATTCCTTTTAACATTTCAGATATTGTGCTTCTGAACTCTACAATTTACATTTGGCATTTCTTGCAGTTTTACTTCTCTGGTAAAATTTCCTGTCTTCTAAATTAATTATGAGCATAATTTCACTTATATTCTTTTTTTTGGGGGGGGGTATGCGGGGCTCTCACTGTTGTGGCCTCTCCCGTTGCGGAGCACAGGCTCCGGACTCGCAGGCTCAGCAGCCATGGTTCACGGGCCCAGCCGCTCCGCGGCATGTGGGATCTTCCTGGACCGGGGCACGAACCCGTGTCCCCTGCATCAGCAGGCGGACTCTCAACCACTGCGCCACCAGGGAAGCCCCTATATTCTTTTTTTAAAACTTTATTTTATTTTATTTCAAGATTTAAAATATATGTATATATATATATATGTGTGTGTGTATATATATATATATATTAACATCTTTATTGGAGTATAATTGCTTTACAGTGGTGTGTTAGTTTCTGTTGTATAACAAAGTTATTTGTAGTGAGGTGGATGGACCTAGAGTCTGTCATACAGAGTGAAGTAAGTCAGAAAGAGAAAAACAAATACCATATGCTATCACTTATATCCTTGAATGTAGTTCTAATAGCTGCTTTAAAAACACTGTCTGTTAATTCCAACATCAGGATGACCTCAGGATTGGTTTTGACAGACTGCCTTTTATCTTGACTATCAATCACATTTTCCTGTTTCTTTGTACTCCTAGGTACTTTAGATTAGATCTTTAGCATTATATATGATTCATTATAGAGATCTTAGATTCAGATTCAACTATATGCCTCCCAAGAGAATTAGTCTTTTTGTTTTAGTAGTCAGTTAACATGGATAAACTTAAATTCCGAATTCTGAATCTCAGTTCAACACTTTCAGCCTTAGCTGAGCTCCTGCAGCTCTACCACATTCATTCTTAGTTGTGTGTTGGACATGATTTTGAGCAGTATATAACCAGAATATGGGACTCTTTCTCTATGATTTTCTCATAGGTAGGGTTTCCCACCTCCCTTTACAGATGTTATAGTTGTCCTAACTGGTTCTTTAAGACAGCAAAACTGCAGGTGTTCTCAACATGTTTTTGCCACTTTTGCCTGCCTTCAAACCAAAGAATGGGAAAGTTATCCAGTGCTGCTTCCTCTTTCCAATTGCCAATCCCCTCTGCTAGCTATTTTTCAGTTTCTAGTGACTTGAGAGAGATTTTTTTTTTTTCCTAGAGTCTGTAGTCATTGTCCCTGGGAGGGATGGTTGATAAGAATTACTCAGTCATTGTTGGAGATAGAACTTCTTGATTTATCCACTTGTGTTTTGGGGATCTATCTATATGGTTGTATGTGCATCTAATATTTTCCTTTTAAGCTCTGAATAGTGTTTCACAGCATGTATTTACAATTATTTTTTTACTCCTCCAGGATTGAACACCTATAGTGCCTGCAATTTTAAGTCTAAATTTGTCTAATAAAACATATTTATAGATATAAATATATTTCTGTATATATTTCATTAGAAAATATATTTTATATTATTTATATAATACATAAATTATATAAAATTTGAGCAAATGGACAATTGTTACTAGATCATAAATATTTCACTAAATATTTCCATATTGCTTTCAGGAATGTACAGTAATTTTATACTATCACCAGCAGTACTACAAATCCTCATTTATCAAAACCATTGCTATATTTCTAATTTTTGTTCCTCTTCTGGTTGTAAAATGTTAACTCTTTGTTGTAATTTGCATTTTCCATTTGAGTTTACTTTTGAAAATCTCTTCATATACATGTTACTCATTCAATTTGTCTTTCTATGAATTGTTTATTTGTATGGTTACACAATTTTAATTAGGTTTCCTTTTTTTTTTCTTTTGTTATTGTTAACTTTCAAGAGTTCCTTTTATGTGACTATGTGTTCAGGAATTAAAAAATATTTTCTCTTGTTCTGTCATCTCTCTGGTAATCATGTCTATGATGTCCTTTACTGCAAAGAAATTTTTAATTTTGAAGGCATAACGTGCTCTTTTTAAGAAATTTCACTTTAGAAGTCTTATTTAAGAAAGCCATCTCATATTTTGTCACACACACAAAAAAAACACTATTTAAAGTTTAACAGGGACTTCCCTGGTGGTTAAAAATCCTCCTTCCAATGCAGGGGACGCAGGTTCAAATCCCTGGTCAGGGAATTAACATCACACATGCTGCAGGGCAACTAAGCCGACATGTCAGCGAAGCCCGTGCAGGCAACTAGAGAAGCCTGCACACCACAAAGAAGATCCTGCATGCTCCAACTAAGAGCCTATGCAGCCAAATAATAAAAAAATTAAATTAAATTAAAATAAAAAATAAAAAATACGTCAGAACTTTAAAAAATAAATAAAGTTTAACATTTAGGTCTTTAAAACATGAAATTCAATTTTGTATGTAATATATTATTATTGATATTGATTTCTTTTTTTCAGCTTTATCAAACTATATATATATCTGAATTTATTGCTTAGCTCTCTTTTCTTTAGTAATAGACCAGTGGTTCTCATATGGAGACTGTTCTGAATTTCTGCAGCATGTTTCAACGTTTAGAGTGAACTATCTGTTTAAAAAGTTGACTTTATTGGCATATATTAATCCATAAATAATAGAATAAGCATGTCAAGAAGTTCCTTAACCATTTTATCCAAATATTTACTCTGATTGTATTTCATTTGTAAATTAATTTAAGGAGAATTGATCTTTTTTCAATTTTAGTTGTTCCATTCATAAAAAACTGTTCATCTCTTTAAATATTCAGAAACTTTTTAATGGCATTATGTCATTAACATTTTTCTCCATGATAGTCTTATGATTTGCCTTAAAATTAAATAATAATGTGAAGCTTCAGCTTCTATAGTGAATAGTTTCTATACTTCATCATAATTTTAGCTTTACTTCTGTTGTAAATATTTAACTTAGTAAGTATTGGCAGTGCTGAATTATTTTATTAATTCTAACAATTCATTATTATTGAGTTTTCTAATTACAACAGTTTTATTGCAATCTTTTCATTCTTATGTTAGTTATTTCTTTTCTTATTTGTCTATAGAATTGTTTTGGCTACTAGCATTCATAAGGTTAAACAAATGACCTTTAATAAATATATTTAAATTTTATTTATAATTCTTTTAGACCAATTTTCTTACAAAACATGGGTCTTTCTAAAGATTTTTTTTCTTATCATGTGAGAATGAATTAAAAGCTGAAAATTTATTTTCCCATTTCAGATGTTTGAAAGGAAAACTCCAAAATCACAGCAATATCCAGGATAAATCATTGTAATTAAGAATATAGGGCTTCCCTGGTGGCGCAGTGGTTGAGAGTCTGCCTGCTGATGCAGGGGACACGGGTTTGTGCCCCGGTCTGGGAAGATCCCACATGCCGTGGAGCAACTGGGCCCGTGAGCCATGGCCGCTGAGCCTGCGCATCCAGAGCCTGTGCTCCGCAGCGGGAGAGACCACAACAGTGATAGGCCCGTGTACCAAAAAAAAAAAAAAAAAAAAAAGAATATAAAGGGTATAGAAAAACTTAAGTACACAAAAGCACATACCAATTTTTTTCTCACTAGTCAAACTTCAACAAGGTAGAATTTGTAAGAATGCTTTTAAATTAATTCTTTGTAGTTTTCACTGTCTGGGCTAAAAATTTTAAATTTTGTTTCAGTGATTACTGATGATTGCCATACATCAATATTTGAAAGTGACAAATTTAAAATTTTCCCCGTTATAAATCCTAAGTATAAATTTTTTTCTTTACAATATGTTATGAAACACTTCTCTCTGAATTCTATTATGTTGTTTCCTAAGAATTTCATGAGATTATTAAGAACTTCTGTTTGTATTTTTAAAATCATAAATTTGGAAAGAAAAAAATGGAAGTCTTTTGGTACTTTTGCAATACAGTGAATTAATGATGATTTCAAATATTCTTACTTAACAAGAAATTTCTGAATCTCCTATAACTAATAATATTTAGAAATACTTACAGAATAAAAAATCCATAAAGAAAAGTGAAATTCAATTGCACTGATAGTGAAAACAAATATGGTGTGAAAACTATAAGTGATTTAAATTAATCACATAGACTACTATGGAAAGCACTATGGAAGTTTCTCAAAAACCTAAAAATAAGACTACCATGTGATCCAGCAATTCCACTCCTGGGTATGTATCCAAAAAAATTAAAAAAAAAACATTAATCTAAAAAGATACATGTACCCAATATTCACAGCACGATTATTTACAATAGCTAAGTTATGGAAGCAACCTATGTGTCCATCAACAGATGAATGGATAAAGAAAATTTGGTATATAAATACATTGGAATAATACTCAGCCATGATACCGAGCAGGATCCTGTGGGGCTTCTGGGTGCAAAAGCCTTCCTGTGTCCCCCATTTCTTTGGTTTCAAGAAATAGGTTTCATTCAGCCTCCATGGCATTCCCTGAGTTCCAACAGGCGGGTTCAAACAGTTGCTAATTAGGGAAAGGAGGAGATGCAAGACAAGGGAGGAACAGTCAAGAGAAAAAATTGTGCATCCTTGGGGCAAAGTCCTGGTTCCCCATCAATGGATATACACAAAAATATCTTCAAGAAATTTTGCAGATACTGAAATCCCCACCAGGTGAGAGAAGTTAACTGTATGATGCTCACTAGCATGTAGACCCCAGACCAGTTGTAACAATAAGTTGGATGATGCTGACTTCCACTTACCTCACCAACAACCAATCAGAAGAATGTCCACAAGCTGATCACACCCTCTTTGAACCATTAGTATAAAATTTCTCACTACCCCCTCCAGCTTGAGATGCACAGTTTTGAGGGCATTAACCCCCTGTGGTCCCCTTTGCCTGGCAAAGCAATAAAACTATTCGTTTCTACTTCACCTAAAACTCTGTCTCCAAGATTTAATTTGGTGGTGGGGTGTAGAAGCCGGATTTGGCTTCAGCCACAAAGCATAATGAAACTTTACCACTTGCAACAACTTCGATGGACCTGGAGGGTATTATTCTAGGTGAAATAAGTCAGATGGAGAAAGACAAATACTGTATGATGTCACTTATATGTGGGATCTAAAAAATACAACAAATTAGTGAATATAACAAAACAAAAACAGACTCACAGATATAGACAACAAACCAGTGGTTACCAGTAGAAAGAGGGAAGGAGGGAGGGACAAGATAGGGGTAGGGGATTAAGAGGTATAAACTATTATGTATAAAATAAGGTATAAGGATATATTTTACAGCTCAGGGAATATAGCCAATATTTTAGAATAACTATAAAAGGAGTATAACCTTTAAAAATTGTGAATCAGTATGTTAAAAATATGTAACTTACATAATATTGTATACCAACTACACTTCAATAAAAATAAATAAAAAGATAAATGAATCACATAAAGATAAATGAATGCACTCTTCATTTGTATGGTCAGAATTTAATATCCACCGTATGATGTAACAGAATTACTATCCATAAGCAGAAAGATCACAGGTGACTTTCATCATTCCTCTTTAGTCAAAGACAAACTTAATGACACACAAGGGATCTTGAAACTGCTTTTTCATATACTCAGAGAAAACATTAACACAATCTGGAATTTAAGATAATACATAACACAAATGTTGCTTGAAGAAAAGAAAACCTTAACATCATACTTTGTCCCGACTATTACATACCTACTTAACAGACATGACTAACAATTATGGTTGTGTGTAGAGAAAGTAGTTCAGATCCAAGGTTAAAGAATATTTTTTAAGAAATTCTGAAGTTCCAAGGACATGCAGAAATATTAGAAAATAAGTGTTATACATATGTGTGTAATGTAAAGTTGTATACAAATGAATTGTATTTTATCTCTAATATTTGTCAGTATAAACATATATTCATGCATACACATACATTATTATAATCTGAGACATTTAATTTACCTGTGTGTATAAGTACATACAGACCAAAGGATACACATACAATCAATGAGAGCAATAATCTTACAACTGCTTTGCAAAATATTTATAAACTATCTTCTTTAAGTATATCTGTTTGTTATTTTAGTGATACATATCACCCTTCATTGAAATACACCTTTTTGTTTTCTATATCTGATTTATTAATAACCACCTTTGAAACAATTTAGTTCTACATCCTTTTCTATGTGAATTTATTTTAATATTAGACACATTCTTTATTTTTACCTACCACATCAATTGAATTTTCTTTCTGTAGCACTCAGTATAATAAGCACACCTGTGAACATACATATATTTAATTTAATTTTTGTATTTATATGTATATATTCATGCTACTATATCTGTGTCTACCAGCTGGTGTCTTGAAAGTAGAATTCTTGTTACTATCAGGTACAAGCATGCGTATTTGTTATTTATTTTCTATTAATTTCTTGGGTAATTAAAAAAATCTATTCATTAACTTTTTTTCTTTTCCTGAGGTAATGGAAAAATAAAACATCTTTTAGAGTCACTGTAACTATTATCATAGATTAGCAACTTTAAATCAACTAAATGTATTATTTATTCTACTACAACATGTATTTTCTGAGTTAAAGTTCTTTTCTATTTATCTCCCTTTATCCCAGTCATTGATATCACTTAAGTCAAATAATAGAATGTCAATAGGTTAATTGAATGCCAGTAGATTGAGCCTCAATAACTTTTCTTTCTTTATGTCCATATTTCAGTTGTTAAAACACAACTAATCGTTATCACCCAGAATTATAACTAGAGTCTTCAGATATATGTATTCCCTCTTAGTACCTATTTCAGTATTTTCCCTTCCCCAAAGCAGAGTAACCACAAACTTCTCTGGGAAACTAACCGTACAAACATATCTACTTTTATTTTATCATCATAAAAATAGCTGAATTCATAACTAATCACAATGATCTACTTAGTTGTGTCACACATGTTCATCTAAGGTGAGTCTACTCAGCCTCTGTGGGCACACAGGGATTTCCCCTGGTTCTGTATAAATGTTAAGGCCTGAGGCTTAACGTACTGAAAAGAGAATGTTCTTCTGTTTAAAGTAAAATTCCAAAGAAATGTTTTTTACCTTCACCAAAAAAAAAAAAAAAAAAGAAAATATTAGGATTTTTTTGCTTATTTTGCAAAGGTCTATTTATTAGGATATGGGCTTTGATTCCTGTTTTAAATCAAGGGCATAATCAACACAATGTTTGCAAGGTCCTCAAAACAATATTTTTCAGTAATTATATAACATAATACACAATTTAAGTTATATCATGTCATTGAGTCTTTATTTCCATTCCTAATACCACACTTTAAATAGAAAACCCTATAACTTAAACACAAATAATGAGTTATTTAATGTATTTTGAGTTTTTTTGTGTGTGTTTGTATACTGAGGCCATGACCTTGGTCTTCTTTCTTTCAATCTATTAACTTCAAGTAATATGCACTATCTAGAGAATTCTAAAAAAAGTATTCTAATGTATCTACTGAGTAAAAATAATGTCATTTGATATAGGAAGTAAAATCTAAAAAATATATATAATAATAAATAATTTATTGACATCTAACTTTTCATAATTTCATGAATTCCTACAAAATGTCTCCTTTATCTCCACTTCAGTCCTGTGTGGTAAGATGATATACAAGTGTGTAACTTACTAGATAACACACTCATATTCTGAGTCCAAGAATACTGGGCCAGCTGAGATCTTGTTTTTCTGAATACTGCAAGCATGTTCTAAGAGGTTTACCTGCTGCTAGAGAAAGAGATTTGATTTCAAAATATTCAAGGACATTACTTCAAGCTACCTCCTACAGATTTTTATCTTGAAGGTTTGGGGACTTCTTCAAAAAGTAGCAACGGCTTTGCTAACATAAATAAAGATAAAAATTTTGTTTTTCAATCCATTCAGAAAATCATATTTCAGTCAAGTTTTGTGAGATAAGTCATCTAATCCATGCCCCTGCCTCCAGGTGAGATGATGCTACTATGACTACTCATGTTTCAGATCATCACAGGAACATATACATAAGAAGATACCATGTGTATAGGTATTTGGGTTAGATGAGGTTTACTTTAATGGGCTCCAGAGAGCCTAACAAGAGTTCTGAAAGCTTTTAGGAAAGGAACTGATATGTCTAAGACAGAATAGAGAGTTCATTTTTTTTTTTAATTAGACAATTCTAGAGCATTAAAAACAAACAACAAAAACATTAACAGTGATCATGGAGCCCAGGTTAACTCATATCCTTTACACTTTTTCTAGTAATTGAGATACACTAATTTGCCTATTATTACAGCCTTGGTCCCTTTTTTTTTTTTTCAATTTAGCTGGCTGGGTTCGAAATCTGTGGTATCCTTGGTCTAATTTATTTGTAGTTATTTGATCAATTTAAAATTATTAAAAAAATGTGAAAATGAGTAATAGATGAATCATTCCATTCAAATTGCTACTCTGTTGTGTTTTTCAGAATCATTCATTCTAAAATAATATACTCCTTTCACTCTTCAGCTCCATACAACTTTATTTACTTCAAAGCACTTATCTGACATTATATACTTAATTTTTTGATGTAACATGTCTTCTGTACTAGAATGTAAATTTCATATGGACAATAACTTTACGTATTTTGTTTGCTGCTGTATTATCAGCCCTTAAAAAGATATTTGTGAGAGAGTAGGAATGCAATAAATATAGAATGAAAGAATCAATAGAAATTTAGTTCTCTTTATATCTTCCTCTAACCAATCCCTTTACCAAACCTATGTTAATTCTTTGGTGTATATCCTGCCATGGTTTTCTCCCTTGAATAGATTTGGGTTTTGGGGGGGTTTTTTTGGTTTGTTTTTTATGACATCATTCCTGTACCTGCTTATTTCAATTTGGATATCCATTTAGTTAAATATATTCACCTTTCTATAGTTATTTCTATGGGATAGACCTCCAAGGTGAAATTGCTGGATCAACACGAAATGTTAATTCAATGCATATTGAGATTACTTTTAAAAATGTAGCAATTCACGTTTCCAAGAGCAATTTATTAGAATTAATATTTCATTACACTCTCTAGGCCATTCTTTAAAATTATTTGCTTGATACATGATGAATGGTGTGACAACAGGTTTTAAATTTGAATTCCCTGTCTACTGGTGAGAACAATGTATTTTCATGTGATCATTGGATAACTGCCAGTTATTTATCCCACACAGGAGTTAGAGTTACAACCTTGGCCCAATCATCACCTACTTAAACTCAAAGTAGATTACCTAAATCTTATTAATAAATTTTAGAAAGTTCAAATACAGTTATCTGAGATAGAAAATTATGTACATTAAAATAAATATATATTAAAATTAGGAATAATTTTTCCACATAAAATTGAAAGGTAAATGACTACATGAATTTAATTATAATACATTCTGCATTTTAAAGTTTACATATGAATTTTCTTACATGAACAGTTAAAAATTAGCATTTACTTCCTAGCCAGAATTAAACTTTCAGTTAACATAAAATAGTTGAGGAAAAGTATTAAATACAAAAGTCTTTTCAGTAGCTGATATTTATCTAAGACATTAGATATAATCACAAGGTCATTTCCTGTTTGGTTGTTTTTGAAAGCTTATGAGAGTAGGTTTGGCAAATTCCTTTTCTGTTTTTTCTTTCTTAAGAATTTTTAAAATGCTGTAGTCTAATGAAAGTCCTTTCCCTCACTTCAGTCAAGAGAAATTCCACTTTTATAAGATTATTGATTTTATCTTACCTTCTAGATTGAGAGTACGTTTTTTATCATTCATCTAATACATTGCAGTTTTTCTTCATAATAGTCTTATTCACAAATGCTTTAACTGTTCTTGACTTTTTAAGTATCATGTTTGCCAGGTGTTTCATATTTCAGATAACTTCTATAATACTTTTTGAAATAATTTTCAATCTATGCCTTGCTAATTTTAGGAGTTTATAATTCATTGCTTCTTTCCTGCTGTACTCTCATTAAACAGTGATTTTCCTTAAAGGTTTTCTAGGATGTGAAAGGCCATGAATATATATTCCAGGTTTGTCAGTCAGTTTTGTAATTGGGGTCGTTGGTAAGCTACCGAATCTTTGAGTTTCCATTTTCTGCACTCAAAATGTGCACAATAAGGTGATACAAGATGATAAGGTGCCATGAGATGATATACAAGTAGCTGGCAAATTGCAAATGTTTTTGTGCATTTGACTCCTTTGGTTTTCTATTTGTGAGTGGACTTAACTGATTATTGCATCAATCTTTAACTAATAATCATTATTTTAAGAATGTTCAAATGCTGTCATAGTGTTCAGTTATTTCTATTTCCTTTATTATGGTTATCTCTTTTAGCATGTTTAGAAACTACTCATAAAAGTGTAAAGCTGGTTTATTGTAATGCATTACTAATAAGGACCTAAGTATTATGTTATGTTCCTTTCTAAGATGATGGTCAATTAGAGAACTCTAGGCAAGCCTCTTTATATTTGAAAGATTATTGACTTGAAGGTATTGGATCAGGTTCAATAAATAATACATTGAAATTTATTTCTGGAAAATTGTAAATATTCTTCTAAATTTTAATCATTTTGGAATGATTATGTGTTAGAAGTGTTATGGGAAGCAGTTACATTTACACTCTAAATCTTCTGTTCTGGATAAAATCGCTCATGCCCCAATATTACAGTGATTCCCAGTCCTTTTATGTCAAATCTACACTTCACTTGATTTTCAAGGGCCCACGACATGACATCTGATCACCACAGTCTCTAGTCATTTGTTTCTCCCTCCTTTATCCTTCACACCCAAGTACACATATGATTGAATCACTTCCACTCTCCTGCTCCTATTGTTTCTCCTGAAATACAAATCTCTCCACCTAACCTCCAAAACCCTGAGAAATGTTTGAGGCTCAATCTCTAGCGTGCAGGGACCAATCTCTCATCTCTCCGCAATTGAATCTCTACAACTGAAAGATTACCTAATGCTAAAATAACACATTTCCTTTTCACTCATATCCTGTTATGAATTTGAATTTAACTAATTTTCTATGTGTACCCCATTTCTTGAGATTGTAAATTGTGGGGAAGGGAAACAGGGGACGGGAACCAGGTTTTCAGTGTCTGTGGCATCTGGTTGAAGGGGAACAACCTACACCTATGAGTTATTTAATTATTTATGCTGCTGCTCAATTGCTGGGCTCTACACCTTAAATCTATTTTGAAATATATTATGGGGAGGGTATTATAAAAGGACATTTCATGCAATTTAGTTTAGATAAACCCAGAAGCAGGAACAATAATATGGCTATTGATGGAGTTTGGACTATGTAGAAAACCAACATAAGCAATATAAAAACCATTTTACTTAATTGATTCTGGTAATAATAATAAATATTTTGAAAACAAAAAAAGTGGAATTCTCACCATTACCCACTCTCACTTTATTGCAAAATAAAAATTGGATGATTCCCTGAATAAAATGCCTTAAACTGCTTAAGAGAAATTGAGCAAACATATTCTCATCAGACACTTAGTAAATGTATAATTATGCAAAGCTGTCCCCAGTTATGGTACATGGAGTACTGCATTTTCTTTATAGTCTGTTTCAAAGTGGCAAGCCTGGCATACACAAAGATGGTATGAAAATATGCTAAGTATGAGCAAATATTTAATGATTAAATTAATGATAATATTTTTGTATTACATAATATTTTAAAATTGGAACTAATATGCATAGGACAGAATAGAGAGTAGTAATATAGAGAACATGGAGGTAAAATATACTTCTTTTCAAAGTATATTTACTTTGATTTTATAAGGCAGAAAATAATTGTTCTTGCTGAAAAATATACACTCGGGTCACTGTTTCTTTAGAATTGTGTTTCTTTTCTCTTTCATTATTAATTTTGTCATTAAGAAGTCACTCCCTCCCTCCCTCGTTCTATCCTTCTCCCTCCCTCCCTTTCTCCTTTTTTCCTTTTTTCTTTAATTTCTGTTCCTTCGTTTCTTCATTCCTGCCTTCCTTTTACTTTCCTTCCTTCCTTCCTCTCTGTCTAAAGTTTGTTTGAATGGTTTGAATTCCATAGGTTTTTCTTGGCATTTCTTCTTGTTGTCATTTGCTTGTTTCCTCTGACTTACACTTATGTGTGGAATTATTATAGAACTTCTATTTGCACTGCTATAGAATGGGTGAATTCTAGACTTCCTTCCCTCATCTTCTAAGACCTGTTGGTCTTCTCTGATTTGCAGTTGAAAAGCTGGGTAAAGTGAACCACCTCCTTTTCTAAGACTGAAGATCCAAGGAGGTATTAGAGAAAGCACTGGAGATAAGTAGTCTGGACCTGGTGATTTGCTGGCAAACTGAGCTTGGACATTTAAGCAAAATTTCATTAAACACCTTGTAAAAATAATCATGAGGGAATAGCATTCATATGGATAGGATACTCAAAATATGTTGTTTTGTTTTTTTCAGTCTGAGTAAGGAGGCATTTTCTCCTTCCTTGTTTGTCTGATGTTTTTATGGACATAATTCTACCATACTTCCTAGCACGTATTGTACAAGGATCCATACTTCCATATGGCTTACAGCATAATAATGGTTTAAGTATATATGTATATATACATATATATAAATATATACATTTTTATGTGTATATATCTAACCTATTTTTGCCTTTTTTTTTTTTTGCTCATTTCTTGTTTGAATAGAGAAAGGAGATTTTTGTGGCTTGCTTTAGTCAACCATTTTTATCAAGAGGACAAATGAAACTTTTCCAACTGCCAGATTCTAGCTACTGGCAGCACATAATTAAATCCTATCAGCAACAAATAAGTACATGGAATTTCTTTTACTATGATTCTGTTCATTGATATGCTTTAGAGCCATCTGCTAGAGCTATTGGATTTAAAACAGCAAAATCCTAATATAAAATGGATTTTAAACAAATTATATATACAAATATATTATTTTAGCTAGAATGATATGCAAACAGTAAGATAATAAACTTAATAGCTTAGATCCTGTATCTGAAAATAGTAATAAGAAAACAACTATGCACTGCATATGTATTATTTTAGTGGCAATCTTAATGTATACTTTTTGTTAAAACTGTTTTGTTTCAATTATTATAGTTGAAATTCGGTTGGATCTGCACAAGTTGAGAGGAATCAGGTGAAAAGTAACTCACAGGATTGGTGGTAAGGTAGTGATGCTAGGTAGTGGGTATTCCAGATTTTCTATATTGAGAGTGGATTTCAACATGTCTGCATTAAATTTCCCAATAATTTCCATTTTCCTCCAAAATATGTGCGTACTCAACCCAAATTCAAAGCTACAATTAGCTAAGATAAAGATTAATGAGGTTTTAGAAAAACAACGATTACTTGCAGTACAAACTGTCTCCAGTATAATTATAGCTTAGTGTTCTGGTCACTAGCAAATTTTAAAACAACTATTTTGTAGCAAATCATAACCCTTATTCATTTAGCTAGAGCTGAACCATAGAGCCAGATTTCTAGCTTCTAAATGACAGGAACTTCCAGGAGAATAAAATATATTGATTTATCACTGAAAAATCCTCATTATTTTAATCTTTGCCATGTGACTGGTTTGGGAGTGTGGTCATGGCTTTAATCTGATACAAATGTTGTTGATTAGATGCAAAGTAATGAAAGTTAAATAGAGTGGCAGCTTGTCAGCACGTATTCTCTCTGCTTTCTGTATGTATTGTACAAGGCCCCACAGCTCCAAGTATGGCTTACATAATGCTTACAGTATAATGATTTAAGTGAGGAAGCTCACTCTCACATTCAGGCTTGATTTACTGCTTGAGCCAGAATAACTCCTTTTAGAATGTCTGGAACAGCAAGTTGTCCACTAATATGCATAGCAATGAGTCTTATTTTTAAAGTCGCTGCTTCTCGGCAAGTGATATGGTTTTCTAAAGATTCACAACTGGAAGCACTGTCCTGCAGGAAATATCCTTCACAAGTTGCTTTAGTGTTAACTCACAAACAAACTAAAATGTTAGACGCTAAAATGATAGGATTGTTTTGTTTTTTTTTGTGTGTGTGTGTGGTACGTGGGCCTCTCTGTGACGTGGCCTCTCCCGTTGTGGAGCACAGCCTCCGGACGCACAGGCTCAGCGGGCATGGCCCATGGGCCCAGCCGCTCCGAGGCATGTGGGATCCTCCCGGACCGGGACACGAACCTGCATCAGCAGGTGGACTCTCAACCACTGTGCCACCCGGGAAGCCCAATGATAGGATTTTGTTTCAAAATTTACCACTATACATTGGAAAGTTCCTCTTAAGAAATAAGAATGCAAACTATGATAACAAAATGAATGATTGGCTTGTTTTCCCTTTTAGGGACTGCTTAAATATTTACTGATTCAATTAAAAGAGTGGAAATTCTCTGGTTGTACTGTATAAAGTTGTTTTATATTTTTAGTGGATAGTACTAGATAATACTTTTTATAAATATTAGTCAAGATTTGCCCTTTGAAAAGGTTTTCTGTTATTAAATTTCCACGCCTGAAAATTTTTTTTCTCTCTGGCTTGATAATGGTATATGCTAAATTACTAATGGAAGAAACAATCGTCACACAGGACACACACATACATCTCAATGTACAAACATACCCAAGAACTCAAATGTAGAAATGAGTTAATCATACACTGTGGTTCATGACAAATTTCATGGCTCTGAATTTTAAAAATCTTCGTTCTACTTTAATTTTGTTTTTCATCTCCAATTTATATTTTTATTCCCTTAGTCTCTATATTTACCCACTTTGATTAATCTATTTCAATGATAATGCATGTGTTATTGTAAACTATGTAGGACAGGATTTGGTATGTGATTCTAGTATATATAAATTATGTTTTTTCCCCAAATTTATTTTCTGTTTCTTAACTTTTAAACACAATATTATACCTAAATATCTATAAATTGTGTTACATGTCAGGGATAATATTCCATATACTTAAAATTTATGGCATGGGCACCAAACAATGAAACTTGATAGTGGCAGCAAACAATAGGTAAAGCCATCAATCTAAGTGCCTACTGGCTGGATATCAGGTTTGTTGAATAAGCATTGTGTAATTTCAATAAAGAGTGCCATATTGCATTACAGACATTTCATTTTATATTCTACACATTCAATTTTGAAATTATCTTTTCACTTTCTTAATGAACCTATTGAAGAATAGAATGTCCTAATTCTTCTTGGTGGTTCCTTTATTAGGTGCATTTTTGTGTTTTATGTAGAAGATCTTTTCCAACCTTGAGGTTATAAACTTAGTACCATCATTTTCTCCCGCCAAATTTGTGATTTTGTCTTTCATATTTAAAACTTAATTGACTATAAATTGATGTATGTGTATGGTATGAGAAAAGGGTCTAATTCCATTTGTTTTTTTCATTAGTTATTATAAGGTAAAACCTCTCCTCAATGATCTTCAAAGCTGGTACTGTCATAAGTTAAGTTTTCTAAGCTGAAAATTTTAAATAAAAATATTTTATGTGATTTTTGCATAAATAATAACAATAATATTAAAGATATAAATACAGGGCCTAACAAATAATCACTCCTCTATTAATGTGAGTTATTATAAATATTCTGCTATACTAAAATTATATCAGCTAACTTTAAAACATCTTCTAATTATGAGGACTATTTGAAAATGTTTGCAAATGTTTCAAATTATCTTCTTATCATAAAAATGAGAACAAGATAATTTATTGTGACAAATTATTTGCAAAACATTATTCAAGTTACTATAGATAACAAAAATATAAGACTAATCCTCACCCTGCATGATTCTACAATCTAGATGGGAAACAGAGCATAAACATGTAAAGAGAATAAGCAACAATCCTAAGAAACTGCAGTAACTACCAAATTAACAGAGATGATTATGAGGACTACAACTTTAGAGAGGAATGATAAATTATTATAGAATGGAGTTGTTGAGGAAGAATTCATACTCTCTGAAACATTATTGTAGTAAAGTTCTTACATTGTTTGTAGAACACTATAATATTATTTGAAGGTAGAACAGGATAATTTAAAGGTAACTTTTTAATCTCTAGAGGAAGCATTAGTATATTATAGTCATAGCTAAATTTCAGTATAGGAGAGAAAATGGAATACCATAAAATATAATACTGAAAAGAAGGCAGAAAGGGGGAGAGAAGTAACAAACAAGTAGGCTAATTATAAAATTTATGGAAGATGTATAGTTAACCATGCCTATAACTGCATTAAATATGAAAGGACTTAATAACTCAAAGTCAGATAATATTAAACAGAAAAATAAAACAATGCAGGCATATCTCAGAGTTACTGCAAGTTTGGTTGCAGATCACCAGAATAAAGCAAATATCACAGTGAAGAAAGTTACACAAATTTTTTGGTTTCCCAGTACATATAAAAGTTATGTTTACACTATACTGTAGTCTATTAAGTGTGTGATAGCATTATGTCTAAAAAGGAGTATGTACAATACTAAAAAAAACAATAACCATCATCTGAGACTTCAGCGAGTAGTAATCTTGCCTCAATGTTGATGGCTGCTGACTGATCAGGGTGCTGGTTCCTGAAGGCTGGGTTGGCTGTGGCGATTTCTTAAAATAAGGCAACACGGAAGTTTGCCACATTGATTGACTCTTCCTTTCACAAACGATTTCTCTGTAGCATGAAGTGTTGTTGATAACATTTCACCCACAGTAGAACTTCTTTCAAAATTGGAATCAATCCTGTCAAACTCTGCCACTGCTTTATCAACTAAGCTGATGTAATATTCTAAATGCTTTGTTATTATGTTAACAATCTTTATAGCAACTTCACCCGTAGATTCTGTCTAAAGAAACCAACTTTTTTTCATCAGTAAAAAGCAACTCCTCACCCATTAAAATTTTATCATGAGATTGCAGCAATTCAGTCACCTCTTTAGGCTCCACTTCTAATACTGATTCACTTTCTATTTTTGTGACATCTGCAGTTATGTCCTCAACTGAAGTATTGAACTCCTTAAAGTCATCCATGAGGATTGAAGTCAACTTCTTCCAAACTCTTGTTAATGTAGATACTTTGAGCTCTTCCCATGAATCACAAATGTTCTTAATGGCATCTAGAATGATGAATGCTTTCCAGAAGGGTATTTTTTTTAATTAATTTATTTATTTATTTATTTATTTATTCATTTTTGGCTGCCTTGGGTCTTCTTTGCTGCGCGAGGGCTTTCTGTAGTTATGGTGAGTGGGGGTTACTCTTTGTTGCAGTGCGCGGGCTTCTCATTACAGTGGCTTCTCTTGTTGCAGAGCATGGGCTCTAGGCATTCGGGCTTTAGTAGTTGTGGCACGTGGGCTCAGTAGTTGTGGCTCACAGGCTTCAGAGTACAGGCTCAGTAGTTGTGGCCCATGGACTTAGTTGCTCCACGGCATGTGGGATCTTCCCAGACCAGGGATAGAACTTCTGTCCCCTGCATTGGCAGGCAGATTCTTAACCACTGTGGCACCTGGGAAGTCCCAGAAAGTTTTCAATTGACTTTGACCAGATCCATCAGAGGAATCACTATCTATGGCAGCTATAGCCTTATAAAATGTAATTTCTTAACTAATAATATTTGAAGGTCAAAATTACTTCTTGATCCATGGGTTGCAGAATGTTTTGTTATCAGGAATGAAAACAACATTAATCTCATTGTACATCTTCATCAGAGATCTTGGGTGACCAGGTACCTTGTCAATGAGCAATAATATTTTGAAAAAAATCTTTTTTTCTAAGCAGTAGGTCTCAACAGTGGGCTTAAGATATTCGGTAAACCATCTTGTAAACAGATGTGCTGTCATCTAAGCTTTATTGTTCCATCTATACAGCACAGGCAGAGTTGATTTACATAATTCTTAAGTGCCCTAAGATTTTCAGAATGGTAAACAAGCATTGGCTTCAACTTAAAGTTACCAGGTGCATTAGCCTGCAAGAGAGTCAGCCTGTATTCTGAAGCTTTGAAGCCAGGCATTGACTTCTCCTCTTTAGCTATGAAAGTCCTAGATGGCATCTTCTTCTAATAGATGACTCTTTTGTCTACATTAAAAATCTGTTGTTTAGTGTAGCCACCTTCATGGATTATCTTAGCTAGATTTTCTGGATTACTTGTTGCAGCTTCTACATCAGCACCTACTGCTCTGTCTTGCACTTTTATATTATGGAAATGGGTTATTTCCTTAAACCTCATGAATTAACCTCTGCTAGCTTCAGACTTTTCTTCTGCAGCATCTTCATTTCTCTCAGCCTTCATAGAATTGAGGAGAGTTAGGGCTTTGCTCTGGATTAGGTTCTGGCTTAATGTTGTAGTTGGTTTGATCTTCCATCTAAGACCACTAAAACTTTCTCCATATCAGCAATAAGGCTGTTTCACTTTCTTATCATTAGTGTGTTCACTGGAGCAGTGCTTTTAATTTCCTTCAAGAACTTTTCCTTTGCAATCATGACTTGGCTAACTATTTGGCACAAGAGGCCTAGGTTTTAGCTTATCTCAGCTTTTGACACACCTCCCTCAGTAAGCCTAATCATTCTACCTTTTAATTTAAAGTGTGAGACATGCAACTCTTCCTATCACTTGAACATGTAGAGGCCATTGTAGGGTTATTCCCTGGTCTAATTTCAATATTGTTGTGTCTCGGGGAGTAGGGAGGCCTGAGGAGAGGGAGAAAAACAGGGAATGGCCTCTCCATTGAGCAGTCAGAATACACGCACTTATGGATTAAATTTGCCATTATATGTGGATGTGGTTTGTGTCACCACAAAACAATTACAACTGTAACATCAAAGATCACTGATCACAGAACACCATAACAAATATAATTTAAAAGTTTGAAATATTGAGAGAATTACCAAAATATGACATGGAGACACTATAGTGAGCAAATGCTGTAGGAAAAATGGTGCCAACAGACTGGCTAGACAGAAGTTACCACAACCTTCAATATGTAAAAAACACGATATCCGTGAAGTACAATAAAGTGAAGCATAATAAAATGAGGTATGCCTGTACTCAACTATATGCTGCTTAAACACACATATACTCACACAAACACATACATTTTAAGTATAAAAAATGGACTTAAAATAAATTTCTAAGGACTTTATGAAGAAAAATTTTAAATTCTAACAAAAGACACCAAAACACATAACCAAGTAGGAAGGCATACTATGTTCTCAGAGATAAAATGTCAATATCATAAAGATCTCAGTTCTCACTAAATAGATAGATAAACTTAATTCTAACCTAGACTGAGTGTAAATTTCATACAGAACTGATTTTAATGTCTGAAGGACATAAAGAAGTCTTTAACTAATAAAAGTTGTATCTGTTAGGAACTGTGAAGTGTCTGAGATTTTATCCCACCTGCAAACTGAAAAGTTAGCTTACCAGAGCTTCAACATTCTGGCAGAATACACAAGAATCCTGGGTCAGAAACAAAGGACATTATCACACACAGCGATGTCAGTTGCTAGATTACTGATGTTTCTTTGTACCAGAACTCTGGTTCCTAGAGGGTTACACAAAGAGAGCCAGATGGCAAATGCATAACCAGTTGGTTTTATTACAGAAAAGAAACTCTGGCTTCAGAAAACAGACCAATTTTATAATGGGCATTAAACTTGCCTACTCTATGTTCTGAAGGGAGAAATTATCTTTATTTATAATTGCTTTACAGGAGGACCTTTTCTCCATCTTTCAAGCCTGTTCTATACAAGCATCCAGAATATATGGACCATCTTTCAGTTTTTAATATAGAAGTAATTTCAGACTTACAGAAGAGATTTACTAATTGTCAAATTCTTCCATTTACCATCTCTCTCTGTCTCTGTCTCTCCCTGTCACTCCCTCATCTTCTTCCTTCTCCCTCTCCCTCTGTCTCTCTATCTATATTTTCTAGCCATTTGAGGATAACTTAAAGACAAAATGCTACAGTACCTCTTAATATTTCAGTGTATGTTTCTTGAAGACTACTGTACAACCATCAAACTCTAGGAATTAACTTATCATTTATGCAGTACTACCTACTACTCCACAGACTATTTAATTTCACAAAGTGTTACAATAAAGTCTTTTATGGACCCCGGGACCCAATCTATTATCCTACAAAGCATTTTGTTGTCCTGTTTCTGTAATTGACTTCAACATATATCCTGAATATGGCTGTATTTCACAACACGACTCCTATTTTAGCTCTCTGACCCTTGCCACCATCATTTATCTTTAGTTTTTCTTAATTTTAAATACTTAGTTCTAATACATAAAGATAATTCTTAAAATAATATTTGTACTGAAATTTTTATACAAATTTTAAATGAGCTCTTGTTATTCTTGAGTTATTTTAATGTAATATAAATATTTTGTACAATAATATAACTGAAAAATGTGCCAAAAAAGAATAGATCATACTCTAGATACATGCAAACACAAATCACTTTCTTTTCTTCTAAATCTCTCCTAACGAGATGCAACAAAATATATTAGCAGTGTTTAACAAATTTATAGATGAATGACTTTTACCTCTGAAGTTTCAAAAAATTCAGATTACATCAAATATTAAATTATAGGCATAGTGCAAAGGAGAATTATACAGTGGTGCTGGATAGCATCTGAAAAAGGTCACTTAAGTACACAATATTGTTTCCTACTTTGTAATAAAAACACTATCCTATAATTTACCCATCATACTGCTACAGAGAGAAAAAGGAAATTGCTAATACTAAGACAGCAAAATAAACATGCTTTAAATTGTTTATATTATTTATAAATTGAGTAAAAAATTTCCTTCACAAGTGGTTGAGAACAACTGTTGTAAAACTCCTAGTGAACCATTAAGATAATTGTTCTTTGAAGATTTCCCATACTCAGAGGAAAAATATACAGAAAATAAAAATGAAAGTAGATTTTTTTTTCTTTTGAGCAGGTGAGTATACTAACTGGGGAAATTGAAGCAAATGCAATTTTTTAGTAAAGCTTGGGGAAAATGAAGTCTCGTTTAGATATTTCAAGACACCATGGGGAACATATATTATTTTCTCCTACAGTCATTGCGCAGACCGAAAGAAATACTATGACATGTTTTCAAGATGTACAGGGCAAAATGGAAGTATACTTCTTCCCCTCAGTCTTCCAGTAATAGAGATGTTATTATTCATTCCTATAGTCCCAAGGCAAATATCAGGCTTTAGGGGACAGAGAAGGTATATATTTTTTACCTTGTGCCTCCCCAAAGAGCAAAAATGAAGCCTAGCTTTCTTTATAGGATGGACTATATTTAGTGACTGTACATCATAAGCCTTTGAACTGAGGTCTTAGAAAAGCTAGGGCTCTAAATTTATATTTGGAAGATCAGAATCACACCTTGTTTTTGTAAGGCCAAATCGTATAACCTGTACAAATTTCAGGTTCTTTAACTCTGAGGAACAATTTTGTGAGGTACATTAAATGATTAAGTTAAATGATTTAGGTAGAAATACTCTTTAAATTATTTATGGAAATGTATGACATTACAATTGCTTGAATTACTTAGTTGTACCTAACTCTTTTCACTAAATACACACAGAGAAAGCTTTCAAATATGATGGGAATCTATAATTATGAGAGAGGGGAATATTGAAACTATGTACAGAAAAAAAAAGAAAAAAAGGTGATGGGATAAAGAGAGAGATGACTCATGGTTAGATTGGTAGACAGTGATAGACAAAAGAAGGAAAGAAAGAAAGAAAGAGAGAGGAAGGAAGGAAGGAAGGCAAGGAAAGGAAAAGAGGGGTGAGGGAGATAAACTGAATAAATAAAGAGCATAAAGATGTTAAATACTACATATGTAGAGTACTATTTGGTTAATGATATTGGCAATAAGTACATTTTCACTGTGCCCTCTAAAATCCATGTTTATATAGTCTCTTATATCATATTTATAACAATCATGTTAAAATAAGGAAAGGTGTGTATGTATTTATATTATCTTTCAGCTGTTTACCCAAATCTTGGCATGGCGTCATGCACTCCGTAGGGAGTCAAGAAATTTTTTTTTGAGAAAGTATTAGGAAAATTCCCAAACATTCTTTATCTTTTTACTAAAATTTCCACCTTCCTTTTCTTTATGGCTTTACTGGGAACATAGAAAGAGAGAAATTTTCTCCCACTTACTAATACCAGCCTTTAACCTGATACTTTCAACCTTACATAAAAATCATGTCTTCTTTGTAGCACGTGTTACAAGAAGACAGAAAGTCCCACCTCATGATATACCCCATCTATTGTCCATCATTCTCTGCCTCTTTTGTCCATTGATGAGCTCTACACTTAAACCTTTTCCTCTATCCTGTTTGCTCACACCCTTTCAAAATGAACATTCCACCCAATATCAGACCTTCGGATTGCTATCATTTCTCCAACCCCATGCCTTCTACACCTGAGTTCTCACCCTGGCCAACATCATCATCCATAACTTATCTACTTTTCAAATTTTAATGACCAGTATTGAACTCTGATCATAGATCATGATCATGATCATGATCATGACCTCCTGTATTTTAGTTTTCCCTTTATCAATCTGTTCTTCAATTCCTTTTGCATATTTGTATATGATACTGCTTTTTGCTCCTAGTATATCAGCCCTTCCTGATCTTTGTTTAATCCCATACAGCTCAGATCCCATGGTTGGTCACTGAATTGCTTTACCATAATCATCCTTTACTCTCTTATACCTCTATTCTTCAACACACTAACGCACCAAAATTCTAATCCCCAAGCAATTTTACCATCTCTTCAATCAAATTTCTTACATTGTTCATCCCCAATTTTATCTTTCTAAAGCTAAAAATTGCTCTGGTTCTTTTGAAACATCACTAAGACAGTCTTCACTTTTGTGGTTTTTCTCATGGGCTCTACTTTTCTTAGAATGAAATTCTTACACCTTATACCTCTTTAAGTCCTACTCATCTCTTTAGACTCAGTCCAGCATTCATCTTGTCCAGAAAGTCTCACATAATCATCTCCAGATGGAAGGCATCTCTCATCTCTGCTCCCATGAACATTTTTATTATTGCATTGTCTTATTTGGATCACTACAGAAGCATATATTGAGAAGCATTTGAGGACTGGTTGTTTATTTGGGAGATGAGCTCAGAAAACATTGGTAACAGATTGGGGAAGTGAGACAGGGAAGAAAATGTATCTTATTTTTAGAATTGTCACTGTAGGTTGAGTGAAGCTTAACTCTACTTGGGAACCTTGAGAACCAATGTAGGACATGCCCATAATTATCCAAATTCCATCATTTATTGCCAGAGCACTGCTGGATGGAAATTGTTATTTCTCTGGCATTTCTGACCTGTCCCTCAGCCAGGTGGAACAGGCTCCAGTAGCCAGAGACACACATTAGGTAACAAATTGGAAGTAGCTAGTGGAAATTAGGTTCTCATGCAAGGAAATTGTAAGCTCTAAAGGAAATATGAGTAAGGCATTGATGTATCTGCTTCATCAATTTAATCACAATATAACTAATTTTTGTGCATATCTCCTAGTAGATTATTAAGTTTCCTGAAAGAATGTATATGTGTATATGTGTGTGTGTAGGCGTGTGTGTGTGTGTGTGTGTGTGTATTTTATCTTCCTGTTACTGAATTGAGTAGTCATAAAATAAATATTTGTCACACAATCTGAAAACAAAATGTTTAACTTTCAGAGCTTGCTAATTAGTTTAGTACCAACAATACACTGATTATATTGGGTCATTAGTTCTGGAACTATTATTAATTAGATACAGCATTATATAATAAACATAAATATACCTAAACAATAGTTAAAAATAACTTTTGTAGTACATTTGGAAACTCACATATTGCAACAGGGAAGACATATAAGGCTTTGGTACTTTTTATATTTTTAAAAGGATAAGATCTGACTATTCTTGAAACTTATTTCCTTTTATTGGCCATTCTGAATGATTGATAAAGAAATTATGTTCATGGCCTTTACAATGATACTGTGCTGCAAAATGTGGAAGAGTTATAGTTAAAGCAGATCCATCCTACATTATATTATTTGCCCAAAGACTATGGATAAAGAAGCTTGGAAATTATTTTCTATTGAAATAATATGAAGAAAAAGTGTATTCTAACATACTGCATATGATGTTGATACATTATATATTACAATAAAAATGAAAGCATATCATATTTTCAGAATGAAACTTTGACTTTCTTTACCAGCTAGAGTGAGGAGACAAAGGAAAACTGTCCATGTGGGACTGTAACAGTTAGGAGAAATTATGTTGCCTCTGTTGAGCTTGTCAAGACCCACTTTGAGAGTGGGAAATATCTCCCCATCATATCATTCGACAAAGCTTAAAACTTTGTACATATATGTCAATTATAAAAATAGGAGAATAATGCTTCTACTCTAATTTCTGGAGATTTCTGACATTTTGTCAGTCAGTTTGACATTAATGCAGCAAACCCAGGTCCCTAGTTCAGCCTAATAGTATATGCAAAGTATAGGAAAAGGGATTTTAGAATAAGTGAGTGGATTGGGGGTGAGCGAGCAAACACACCAAAATGGCTTACTTATGTTCCATGCATTAATTACTTTGCATCTCTAAAAATGTAAATGTATGTTGATTTAGTGTGAGAATAAAAGTGCCTTGCATTTTAGAAAGTTAGCTTATATTGAATCAGTGAATTATTTAAACAAATGAGTGAGGTGTCAAAATAAGATACTAAAGAATGCCAGATGGCTCTGACTCATATTCTGGTTAATGCCTGTCAGTAATAAGAAGATAACTTGAATAAAGCAAATGATTCCCCTTAAAAAGAAAACTTACCCAACATGAAACATAAACATGGATTCAGTGTTGATTGTGCCCAAACAGATTTCCTGGCAAATAAATAATTTTTTGCGTGTATGTAACCACAGTGGTTAAAGAGACATATATTCTTATTTAGATGTATTTTGGGGAATTTTTAATGAAAACATCTCATTCATTAACACTGAATATTAAACTATCCAAAGGAGAGCTGTTTGTTTATTTTAAAAGAAATTTTGTAAGATATCAACTGAAAATCATAATAGTTTCCTAAAATCTCAAATGTGTCCATTCCTCCAGCTTGCATTAATACTATGAATGTATTTATAAAAGGCAAAGCAATAAAAATCATGCCTGACATAGCAAATTATTCTTCAAACAAAAATGCCTCCATTCTAGCTCCAAATTTTTTTTTTCAGATGGTGTGAATGTCCCCTCCTATTTCTACAGAAGACAGTTCTGCAGAGTATAGTATAAAGACCTCTCAACAAGGACTGATGAGACATGGCTTCCACATTATACTGTGCAGGAAAAGTTATATACACTTGGGTAAGACTTTAAATGTCTTGTTTTTAAAAGAATATAGGATAATTATTTTGTCATATATAAATCATTGATTCGTTCTTATAATTAAATGCATCTTTATAAAAGCCTTTAATCATTTAAGTTTTTGTCAACAAAGGATATACGGTATTTTTTTTTTTTTTTTTTTTTTTTTTTTGCGGTACGTGGGCCTCTCACTGTTGTGGCTTCTCCCGTTGCGGAGCACAGGCTCCGGGCACAGGCCCAGTGGCCATGGCTCACGGGCCCAGCCGCTCCGCGGCATGTGGGATCTTCCCGGACCGGGGCACGAACCTGCGTTCCCTGCATTGGCAGGCGGACTCTCAACCATTAGCGCCACCAGGGAAGCCCTATAAAGGATATACAGTATTTTTAATGCTGATATTTTATAGCCTCCATTGAAGTACATAAAAAGAGACTTGAATGCTCAATTATGGAATGACTAAATATTGGGAAGATGTCAGTCTTCCAACCACTAATCTATACATTCAAAGAAATACCAATAAAATTTAAATTGCGGAGAGGAGGTTCAAGATAGTGGGAGAATAAGATGCAGAGATCAACTACCTCCCCACAACTACATCAGAAATACATCTACATGTGGAACAACCCCTACAGAACACCTACTGAACGCTGGCAGAAGACCTCAGACCTCCGAAAAGGCAGGAAACTCCCCACATACCTGGGTAGGACAAAAGAAAAAAGAAAAAACAGAGACAAAAGAATAGGGGCGGGACCTGCACCAGTAGGAGGGAGCCGTGAAGGAGGAAAAGTTTCCACACACTAGGAAACCCTTTCGTGGGCGGAGACTGCGGGTGGTGGAGGGGGAAGCTTCGGAGCCGCAGAGGAGAGCCCAGCAACAGGGGTGCAGAAGGCAAAGCGGTGAGACCTCCACACAGAGGATCGGTGCTGACCGGCACTCACCAGCCCTAGAGGCTTGTCTGCTCACCCGCCGGGGTGGGCGGAGCTGGGAGCTGAGGCTCAGGCTTCAGAGCCCGAGCGCAGGGAGAGGACTGGTGGCATGAACACAGCCTAAAGGGGTTAGTGTGCGACTGCTGGCCGGGAGGGAGTCCAGGAAAATGTCTGGAGCTGCTAAAGAGTCAAGAGACTTTTTCTTGCCTATTTGTTTCCTGGTGCGCAATGAGAGGGGATTAAGAGTGCTGCTTAAAGGAGCTCCAGAGACAGGCGTGAGCACGGCTATCAGCACGTACCCCAGAGACAGCATGAGACGCTAAGGCTGCTGCTGCTGCCACCAAGAAGCCTGTGTGCAAGCACAGGTCACTCTCCACACCTCGCCTTCCAGGAGCCTGTGCAGCCCGCCACTGCCAGGGTCCTGTGATCTAGGGACTACTTCCCTGGGAGAACACACTGCAGCCTCAGGCTGGTGCAACATCCTGCTGGCCAGCCGCAGGCTCGCCCTGCATCCGTACCCCTCCTTACCCCCAGGCTGAGTGAGCCAGAGCCGCTGAATCAGCAGCTCCTTTAACCCTGTCCTGTCTGAGCGAAGAACAGACACCCTCAGGTGACCTGCATGCACAGGCGGGGCCAAATCCAAAGCTGAAGCCCGGGAGCTGTGCGAACAAAGAAGAGAAAGAGAAATTTCTCCCAGCAGCCTCATGAGCAGTGGATTAAATCTCCACAATCAACCTGATGTACCCTGCATCTGTGGAATACCTGAATAGACAACAAATCATCCCAAATTGAGGAGGTGGACTTTGGGAGCAATGATATATATATATATTTCCCTTTTTATCTTTTTGTGAGTGTGTATGTGTGTGCTTCTGTGTGATATTCTCTGTATAGCTTTGCTTTTACCATTTGTCCTAGGGTTCTCTCTGTCTGGTTTTTTTTTATTACTTAAAATTTTTTTTCTTAATAATTATATTTTATTTTAATAACTTTATTTTATTTTGTTTTACTTTATTTTACCTTCTTTCTTTCTTTCTTTCTTTCTTTCTTTCTTTTTCTCCCTTTTATTCTGAGCCATGTGAATGAAAGGCTCTAGGTGCTTCAGACAGGAATCAGGGCTGTGCCACTGAGGTGGGAGAGCCAAGTTCAGGACACTGGTCGACAAGAGACCTCCCAGCTCCACGTAATATCAAACAGCAGAAATCTCCCAGACGTCTCCATCTCAACACCAACACCCAGCTCCACTCCACAATGAGCAAGCTACAGTGCAGGACACCCTATGCCAAAAAACTAGCAAAACAGGAACACAACCCAGTCCATTAGCACAGAGGCTGCCTAAAATCATAATAAGGCCACAAACACCCCAAAACACACCACCAGACATGGACCTGCCCACCAGAAATACAAGATCCAGCCTCATCCACCAGAACACAGTCACTAATTCCCTCCACCAGTAATCCTACACAACACACTGAACCAACCTTAGCCACAGGGGATGGACACAAAAAACAATGAGAACTATGAACCTGAAGCCTGAAAAAAGGAGACTCCAAACACAGTAAGTTAAACAAAATGAGAAGACAGAGAAACACACAACAGATGAAGGAGCAAGGCAAAACCACACCAGACCTAACAAATGAAGAGGAAATAGGCAGTCTACCTGAAAAATATATTCAGAATAATGATAGTAACAATCATCCAAAATCTTGGAAATAGAATGGAGAAAATACAAGAAATGTTTAACAAGGACCCAGAAGAACTAAAGAGCAAACAAACAGTAATGAACAACAAAATAAATGAAATTAAAAATTCTCTAGAAGGGATCAATAGCAGAATAACTGAGGCAGAAGACCGGATAAGTGACGTGGAAGATAAAATAGTGGAAATAACTACTGCAGAGTAGGATAAAAAAAAAAAGAATGAAAAGAATTGAGGACAGTCTCAGAGACCTCTGGGAAAACATTAAACACACCAACATTCAAAGTATAGAGGCCACAGAAGAAGAAGAGAAAAAGAAAGGGACTGGGAAAAATTGGAAGAGATTATAGATGAAAACTTCCATAATATGTGAAAAGAAATAGATAATCAAATCCAGGAAGCATAGAGATTCCCATAGAGGATAAATCCAAGAGAAACACGCCAAGACACACATTAATCAAACTATCAAAAATCAAATACAAAGAACAAATATTAAAAGCAGCAAGGAAAATAAAAAACAAATAACACACAAGGGAATCCCCATAAGGTTAACAGCTGATCTTTCAGCAGAAACTCTGCAAGCAAGAAGGGAGTGGCAGGACATATTTAAAGTGATGAAGGAGATAAACCTACAATCAAGATTACTCTACCCAGCAAGGATCTCATTCAGATTTGATGGAGAACTTAAAAGCTTTAAAGACAAGCAAAAGCTAAGAGAATTCAGCACCACCAACCAGCTTTACAACAAATGCTAAAGGAACTTATCTAGGCAGGAAACACAAGAGAAGAAAAAGACCTAAAAAAACAATCCCAAAACAATTAAGAAAATGGTAATAGG